>NC_059220.1:27080281-27262781 GCF_020615455.1 Coregonus clupeaformis
GATGCTGCCACCACCATGCTTCACCATAGCGATGGTGCTAGGTTTCCTCCAGACGTGACACTTGGCATTCAGGCCAAAGAGTTAAATCTTTATTCATCAGACCAGCGACTCTTGTTTCTCATGGTCTGGGAGTCCTTTAGGTGCCTTTTGGCAAACTCCAAGCAGGCTGTCATGTGCCTTTTACTGAGGAGTGGCTTCCATCTGGCCACTCTACCATAAAGGCCTGATTGGTGGAGTGCTGCAGAGATGGTTGTCCTTCTGGAAGGTTCTCCCATCTCCACAGAGGAACTCTGGAGCTCTGTCAGAGTGACCATCGGGTTCATGGTCACCTCCCTGACCAAGGCCCTTCTCCCTCGATAGCTCAGTTTGGCCGGGCGGCCAGCTCTAGGAAGAGTCTTGGCGGTTCCAAACTTCTTCCATTTTTAGAATGTGTTCTTCGGGACCTTCAATGCTGCAGAAATGTTATGGTACCCTTCCCCAGATCTGTGCCTCGACACAATCCTGTCTCGGAGCTCTACGGACAACTCCTTTGACCACATGGCTTGGTTTTTGCTCTGACATGCAATGTCAACTGTGGGACCTTATGTAGACAGGTGTGTGTGTCATAGCAATACTTATGAATACTTATGTAAATAAGTTATTTCTGTTTTTTATTATTAATACATTTTCTAAAATGACAAAAAACCTGTTTGCTTTTTCATTATGGGGTATTGTGTGTAGATTGATGAGGGAAAACATAAACAAAAAAATGAGGGAAAACAATATTTAATCAATTTTAGAATAAGACTGTAACGTAATAAAATGTGGAAAACGTCAAGGGGTCTGAAAACTTTCCGAATGCACTGTACGATACAGTCAATTATACTGTACTCTACTCTAGTCCCACTGGGCGCACACTGGTTGAATCAACGTTTTTCAATGAAATTATGTTGAACCAACATGGAATAGACGTTGAATTGACGTATGTGCCCAGTGGGGGGTACTGTACTAAACTCTACTGTACAGTACTGTACTGTATTGTACTGACCTCTGCTTGTCTTTACTGTACTGTACTATGCTGTGCTGTACTGTACTGTGCTGTCCAAACTTGTGAAACAGACATCTATGATTGGTTCAGATTTGGAGTGACCAGTCGTACTGTTACTGATTCTTTGGTCATTCTGTTCCCGATTTTAATCACATAAAAATCATAAACAAAATTGTTATCAGTAAAAACACAATAACTAATTGGTAGGTCTACCTTTACTTATTTATATTTACATTTTAGTCATTTAGCAGACGCTCTTATCCAGAGCGACTTACAGTTAGTGAGTGCATACATTTTTCATACTGGCCCCCGTGTTTCTTCTGTGAACTTTGATTATCCTCCCTCCTCATGAGGGAGAGAAATTAGAAAATATCTTAGCGGCAGTGCAACATCTCATGGCACAATGCCTCTCCCCTATTTGACCAATATATTTTGTGTGTATGTATTGATATGTAGATGTAGTTCTGTACCTGAGCTGTTCTTGTTTATTAATGTTCTGTATTGTATCATGTTTTGTGTGGGCCCCAGGAAGAGTAGCTGCTGCTTTCGCAACAGCTAATGGGGATCCTAATAAAATACCAAATATCAAAGTGCAGTTAAAAACGTGTTATAAAAAAAAAAAAAAAAAAAAAAAGATATTTCCACACTATGAGGTTGAAATAGGACTGAAATGTTGAAAATGATGATAATGCCCTTTTTGTGTAAGAGCCTGTTCAGGTGGGATGGAATTTTTGGCCCACATCATGACCTCACAATGTGATCTGATTATAATAGACCAATGAATGTTCATCTGGGTAAGGGGGTGGGCTCTAGATCATCCTATCAGGGCTGTGTATGTAAATATCTTCAAATTTGTTTCCAAAGCCCAAACGATCAGACTGAGCATTTCAAGGACCAAAGGAGGCTCCGGTAAATGAATGATTTAAAAAAATTGGGAGTTATTTTCATTAAATAAACACACACACATACACAGTGATTTATTAGACATACAGTGATGATTAAAAAAATAAAATTACGAAGACTGCACTAAAAACTGCACAAGAAATATGCTGTTTTATGGGAACAAAATGACACGACACTAGGCAATATTTCTTAAACTTACAGAAGGCAAGTCATTTCTGTAAGTTAAATATAAATGTTGATATTAGTTGGCAGGGGTCTTTACATGTTATTGTATTTTGATGTATTTCTAATACCTTTTAAAACTTTTTCTGCTAGACCCCTTTTCCAAAATGTTGGGTGAAAGAATTGAAGAAAAATGTATATATGCCTTAATTTCTCATAGACTCTTAGCTTTCATTTGACACCACATTTGATGTTCTCCTATGAACTTCACATGTTAGTGCTCATGGGGCCTTTACATGGAACTGCACATATACAGTATTTGGACAGTTGTTCCTCTATGCAGCTGTAAGTCATTGAGTGTGTGTGTGTGTGTGTGTGTATGAGAGAGCATGTGTGTGTGTGGAGGGCGTGGCACTGGCACATTGTGGTTGTCCACACACAGGCCATGCAGCAGTTGGCAAATAAAGATGAATTCACTTGTGTTTGGCAGATTCTCACTGTTCATTATTTTCCACTTTACCAAGCGTGCATCCCAGGCCTCAGCAGCTGTTTGTCATGTAAAGACACTCTATCAGCCCCTGACAGCTCCTCGCATGCCCCCCCCACACACACACACACACACACTCACACACACACACAAACATGCACGTATACACTTCACTTATGCACTCAGACACTTATGTAGTGAACATATGTAGTAATCTGTCTCGCTACCTTTTTATGAACACCACTCCCTCCTTGTCACTGACAGTCCCTCCTCTTCCTTCTGGTTCTCTCCTCCCTCATCTTATGTCAGACTCCCTCACCCTCATCTCATTCATTTATAGTTTTTACTCTAGTCTATGTCCTTTGCTCTTAGAACTTTATCTGACCTCTGGGACAAATGTAGAGCAGGCTCCAACAGTCTGGAAATGGATCCTGTTTGTTGTTGTTGTGCATATGTTTCAAGGATGAGTCTGTAGTCAGTTGCCCATCCCAAAGACTGTTCAGTTCTTGATCTTATCCGCTGTGTTGTCAGGCTGTCTGTCAGGTTGTTTCCTGTTTTCTACAATCAAAACGTTCTCATGAGATGAAATGGGCCAGTTTACTGCAGCTGAAAGACATTGAAGATTGATAGAGTTGATAGCAGGGGACTCCTTTATCCCTGAGTCCCTTCTTTTCTTAGTCAGCATGTTGTCTTCTCTCTTACTCTCTATTCTGCAACATGTCCATTTGGTCCAATCTGTCAGAATATAGTGTGTCAAAAAGCACACAAATACTTAATTTATAATATTAATTCTAATTTAATAATAAGTCATTTAATTTGTCTATGAATGAGTCTTGGCATACCCTCCCACTGTGCACAGACGTCAAATCAACGTCTATTCCACATTGGTTCAATGTAATTTCATTGAAATGATGTGGAACCAATGTTGTCTGCACATCCTCAGCCTCATATCCCATAAGCCCTCAGTTCCTAGTTGTGGAGTAGCACGGTAGGATGTCATCAACATAGCATTAGCAAAGTGGAAAAGTACAGTAGTGGGCTGGGTTTTTAGTTTCAATTTCAAGTCTAGTCTAAGAAAAAGGTCATTGTAAAAAGTAGAAGTGATGATAATGGAAAGGGGAACTGCTTGTAAATGGAAAACACATCAGGGTCATGACTGTGGTTTCTACAGAAAACAAAACCGACTAAGGAAAGGTTAACAGAAATGGGCAGACAGACAGACGGATGTAGACATTTCTACAGTCACATGACTCCACAGGCCCCAGTCAGGATGAGGACACATATGGCTGGTCAGGATGTCCTATCTTCAGCCAGACCAAAGACCATCTTCTCAGTATAACCTATCTCATAGATAACATGCATACTGCCAATGTCTCCTAAGGGCTTTGGTTTATGAGCATTCACAGCCATTGCCTTCACCACTGTTTTATTTGGAAGCGCAAAAGAAGCACACAAACAGTTTTGTTCTGCCAATTGCACCAATGTCAGTCTCAGGGTGGGGTTAGGTGGAGAGGTGTAGGAGGGTAGAGTTGTACCCTAGGTGTCACATTCCACCATGATGACCTTGTTCAGTTCACTGAACTCTCTACTCTCGGGTCTTTACAAGCTGGCGTCTCTGAGAGGAAAGGAAGCACTATTAAAAGTGTCCTTTACCAATGCCATTTGTATTACAGTGCATGATGACCATTAAGTGCCTGTCCCCTAGGCTTTGTTGTTATGTAGTGACACTGTGACAGGGTACAGTGTGTATTCATTGTCACCTCATTGAGAGCCATGTGACAGAGCCAACCTTTGCGTGGAGGAATGTCTCTGCAGTGCGTGGAACACACTGCAGAGACACAAGGCATGGTGGACACCAACTCATGCCAGCCTGGGTGGGCATCGTGCGTCAGAGGGGCTGGCAGGCCAAATCCAGGCCCTCTGTGCTTGGGGGGGGGGGGGCAAGGCCTTGCTGTTGTCAGATATAATGTACATTCACACATACTACCATACACATATACACTGTTGAGTGTACTTTCATACACACCAGTGCACATAAACAAACATCTGTCTCGTCTTGTCAGTGTCTGTGTTGGGACCATGGTCTAGATGCCAGTTTTTGTCCTCAACACAATTAAGGTAATCACTCAGCCAGTTAGCGTCATTGTTGGAAACACCTAACATGCACCTGGCCTACTTCCTGAATCACTCTGTATTCTTCCCTAAAGAGGTGAGTGGAGCCCTGCCAGTGTGTAGGCTAACCCTCCCTCTGATGCCACTGTGATGGGGTGACGTGTGCTTGGAGGTAGGGGCTCATTATGCTCCCTCTGCATTGTGCACATACTGTCCCCAGCCTGCTCTGCCAGGGGCTCTGAGCCTAGCCAGGGTGGGGTGTGGGAAATGGGTCAGCCAAGACCTCACCACAGACTGACAAACCAATTGGGGCAGAAGTGAGGCCTTGATTTAAGGCTGGAGCTGAGACCAGGTCTGAGAGGGTGTTCTTCTATACATAATGTACCTCAGGTTTAGGATAAGTCTGGAAAGGGGTCTTGGATATGGAGTCTGTGTGGGTCCAGGTGTTGGAAACTGTTGGCTTCTCACCCATGATATTGCTCCTTATAACAGTATCTCTGTTTCCCCTAACCAATGCCCACCACTGTGCTGAAGTAACGAGGAATTCAGTCAGTCGTGTGAAGCTGCCATTGACCAATAGTTGTAAATCACATTGATGATGTAGATTCTCTGGGGACCTGTGTGTGGATTAGTGTTGTGAATGTTGATTCATGAGCCATGTAGTGTAAAATAGACAAATGACTCATCACTGTAATTGCAGCATATTGAACAGGCATGGGGAAATCCACAGAGCTTTTACACTATATCACACCGTGTGTTTTTCAACGAGGATGTCGTGTGCTCGGCTCTGTAGGCAAGCAGTAAGCATTGCAATCTGAAGGCTTACAAAGTCTAACTAATTTCTAAATGAGCTGCGTTTGGTGTAAAAACACTTAGCCAGCAGATTGGAGATGAAAAACCTCCTCCCGTGCCATGATGAAAAATGGCAACAGCCGTAATAACATATTGGACATCTGCTGCAGATTGAAATCCAAAGTATACAGTGCTCTGAGGCAGATGTTTTCTCTAGTGCTGTTTCTTTGTGCCGCCACCTCGCCAGTTGCAGTAAAGCAGGTGTTTTACACACTGTGTGTGTGTGTGTGTGTGTGTTACTGGTGTAATGGTTGGTGTTTGAGTGAATCAGAGCCATCTAGCCCCTCTCAGGTGGCACTCCGCTAGTCGGACAGTTTAACCATCACATTGAGGTGACACTTTAGAATATGGCGTACAATCCACTTAGTGATGGTCTACATAGCCTCTTCTCTCTAAGAAGAGTTTATATGAGTTGTGTTGAGTTGACTAGAGGTAATTTAGGGACTGTTCCTCGTCACAGACAGGTCTGGGATCCGTTTCCTCAGACTGGAGCCTGTGGCCTAACTGTGCCATGCTCGGGGAGAGGAGGAGCACGATGCCGGCATTGACTGATCTCCTCTTCCCACAGACTTCTGTATCAGAGGAAATGGGGCAATTAAGGACAGCTTGCTCAGGCACTGCATGGGGTTAATACCCAGCTCCCATAATTAAAAATAAATTACACTTTTCCTATATAGATATTCAAGCCCCTCTCCGATGTGTGCTGCTGTCTTTTTATGGCGCGTAAGCGTTTTTTTCAGATTTCGGGAACATCTGGCACAACGTTTCCTGAACCGTCCACAGAATAAATTGAGTTTTGTTGCCTTTGAGAGATTAGTCTGTGGGTGTCTTGTATTGAAGGGGATGGGCAAGGGATGGAGACACATGGATCCCTATGGGAGCTGTGTATGGGACAAAAGAGGCAGAGGCAAGGGTCCTGACTCTGGCTAAAACAGCCATTTGTCCTGGCTTTGTCCTACCATAGCGAAAAGTGGGTGAAAATATGGTAATTTTAGGGAACGTTGGTGAACAGCATAGCAATTAGATCACAGGAAATGGATCACACCACTGAATAAGGATGGCTCCTTGAAAATAATGACTTTGTGTATCATAAATCATAAAACCGCACAGCTACATTTTCATAGACCAATCAACATGAAGAATATAGCTGTCGTCATGGCGTAGGCAAATGGGATCCTAAAAAAATAACCAATTTAAATAATGGAACCTTGTGAAACCAGCACATTGGATTATAGTCACCAATTATTACATTTACATTTACATTTTAGTCATTTAGCAGACACTCTTATCCAGAGCGACTTACAGGAGCTTTCCATTTTCTCCATCTCTCTTTGCAGGAGAGTACATTAAGACCTGGAGGCCCAGGTATTTTCTGCTCAAGAGTGATGGTACATTCATTGGCTACAAGGAACGACCACAAGATGTTGACGCGCTTGAAACACCTTTAAATAACTTCTCAGTAGCACGTGAGTATCTACGCTTTCAAGATGACTATCTACATTACCTCACCCATTAAGATCATATAGCACTTTACACTGAGTGTACAAAACATTAAGAACACCTGCTCTTTCCATGACATACTTTAGACTGACCAGGTGAATCCAGGTGAAAGCTATGATCCCTTATTGATGTCACTTGTTAAATCCACTTCGATCAGTGTAGATGAAGGGGAGGAGACAGGTTAAAGAAGGATTTTTAAGCCCTGAGACAATTGAGACATGAATTGTGTTTGTGTACCATTGAGGGTGAATGGGCAAGACAAAAGGTGTTCCTAATGTTTGGTGTACTCAGTGTATTTCGCATAATCACCAATAGAAAAACATTATATTCTGTTCAGTAGCTCCTATGCCAATGTCTTACCTTAATTGGTACACTTCAAAGCCACAATGTTGTGGTTAGAAACAGCAGAATAGACTGGTGTAGTAACACTATCCCAGTATTCTCCCTGGCTATGTGTGAATTCCAGTCTTGTCTAAGAGACTGCTCTGCTGCGACTCCGTAGAGCACAGCAACCCTAGATGGCAGAAAGTTGCTGGGACAGGCTCTGCAGATGATTGAACAGAGTAATTAGACATCATACTGTTTGTTAAACAAAACGTTTCCTCATGACACTCTTGAGTTATAGTGGTTATTAACCGGCTGATTTCAATTATTTATCTGTGCGCTGCTCTGTAGCTCTGTCTCCATCAGCAGTACAGAGAGGGAGAGTCACTGTGTTTGTCACTGAGCAGACGTGCAGTAGACCCACAGACAGAGTGTGGTGCTGCTGATGGGGGTGGTGGGTCTGGGTTACACAGCCACACTGACAGGGCCCTGCTGGAGCTCAGTGGTGGCCCAGCCTCATATCCTCCATCTAACAGACTTCCTGACAAACTCCTCCATATTTCCTTTTGGCACACACAGTATGTTGACTATGTGAAAGAGCTGTGCTGGGAAACTGGCTGCTCTCTAAGAATTGTAACTTTGATTCAAGCAGATTATTTTGAAGTGAATGTCGTCTGTGGCCCATATTATATATTTGACATTTTCTGGAATTGATTGAAATGTCTGCTGATTTCACATTATCCATGTCACAGTCCCATGTATGGACCAAATCTGGAGGAAAAAATATTCCGTATGAAGAGATCTGTGATCAGGGCTTCCTACTCCACCCTTCCCCCATAGTGCACCTGTTCAGTTCCCTGTGTACGGCTGCATGGTGGCAGTCCCAGCAGTGTCTGTTAGGGTGGCGATAAAGATAAATGGCTGTAACTGCAGGTCTCTGTCTCTCCTCTCCTCCTGGCCCGTCTCTCCCTGGATGTGGCCAGAGTGCCAGCTGATGAAGACGGAGAGGCCCAAGCCCAACACATTCATCATCCGTTGCCTGCAGTGGACCACTGTTATTGAGCGCACCTTCCACGTGGAGACCCCCGAGGAGAGGCAAGCTCAGCTGCTACCCCTCCCTTACACATACACACAGTCAGACACACACACACCACACAAGCGTGTGCACACACACAGTACACTGGCTGTTGGCTGACCCTACAGTCTAAATTGCCTTCCTGTTGATAAGATGACAATTACATGATTGGGCTGAATTACATCATGTTAAATGAGGTGTTGTAATTTCCCTTCCCCTCTCTCTCTCTCTCTCTCCCTCTCTCTCTCTCTCTCTCTCTCTCTCTCTCCCTCGTTCTCTTACTCTCTCTCTCTCGCTCACTCACTCTCTCTCTAACTCTCTCATACTCTCTCACTCTCTTTCACACTCTCTCACTATCTCGCTCTCTCACGCTCACTCACTCTCTCTCTCTCTCTCTCTCTCTCTCTCTCTCTAACTCGTCTGTTTTCTCCTTCTCTCAGGGAAGAATGGACGAAGGCCATTGAGGCCGTTGCAGACGGTCTACAGAAACAGGAGGAGGAGATGATGGACTCCTCCCCAGACCCAATGGACATGGAGATGTACCTGACCAAACCCAGACTCAAAGTGGTGTGTCCCTGCCCTCACACCGCCCCTTTCTGCCTCACCCCGCTCCTCACGGCCCTTCCTGCCTCACCCCAGCTCACCCGGCGCCCTGACACTTTCCCAACATCAGCCCTGGGAGGCTTAGCACCAGATAGCGTGTCCACTCTGTTTCATTACCACACGTGGGCTCTTAACTCATGAAACAAAGGTCTAAGGGCACCGGATTGGATGTCCCCCACGCAACCGTTTTCAACATTCTCACCAGCCCTGGGGGTCAGAGGTTAAATTATCCACTGCAGCATATGAGTGGAAATTGCGGAGTGGATGAAATAGCACCTTTAAATGCTTCCATGTAGTTGTCAGTGGGATGATATGTCTTGACTAGTTAGAGCATGAATTTGTTATAGCCACTCTTTGTAACCCAGTGGCGCTTTTTCTCCCCTCGCTCATAGACTATGCACGACTTTGAATACCTCAAACTCCTAGGAAAAGGCACTTTTGGCAAAGTGATCCTGGTGAAGGAGAAGGCCACGGGACGCTACTATGCCATGAAAATCCTGAAGAAGGAAGTAATCGTAGCGAAAGTGAGTATAGGCCACTGACTGTTATGGGAAGCATGAGAATGAGAGAGAGCATGGGGGTGATCATGGATACCTAAACGGCAGCCATTGTGGGAGTTGCACAAACACTCTTTGTGATCTCTTTCAGGATGAAGTGGCACACACACTCACAGAAAACCGAGTGCTCCAGAATTCCAAGCATCCGTTCTTGACGGTGAGAGACCCCTCCACCCACTCCATATACCTAACCCAAACTTTCCTCTGGTCACAAAGACTCTGAGGAGCCACTCCACTTCAGCCAGGGAGCTTCCATTCAGGG
Source organism: Coregonus clupeaformis (assembly GCF_020615455.1). Classification (NCBI taxonomy): domain Eukaryota; kingdom Metazoa; phylum Chordata; class Actinopteri; order Salmoniformes; family Salmonidae; genus Coregonus; species Coregonus clupeaformis. The sequence goes on from NC_059220.1 coordinate 27,090,146, forward strand.
GGAGATGCAGAATCTGTGTTGGGAGAGTTTGAGCAATGTTTACAAACACAGCAATAGACTTGGCCTCCTTTGAGGACACTAGACCTCTCATTGTCAGTTAACCACCTTTCTCAAAGTCTGTGATGCCGAGCTCTGGATAAGAGCGTCTGCCGAACTCTTCCACATTAAGTGGCTGGAGTAACACATGCTGCTTGTGTTCACCCCACTGTGGTGAATGGGGACTAGCAGTTGGCACACAACAGCAATATCCCAAAGGCAAATATCACATCAACAAAGACTTAGATTTATTTTGGAGAACATGCATTGGCAAGCTTATTTTTTCATTGATTGCAGTTGTTAAAGTTATTAGTGTATATCTCCAGGGCCTGAAATACTCCTTCCAGACCCATGACCGGTTGTGTTTCGTCATGGAGTATGCGAACGGCGGAGAGGTGAGCTTTTTAAACAGTCAATAACAACTGACACGCAAGATCCAATTTAGCTAGTAGTAGCCAATAACGCCCCACACCTCTCCTTTTGTGTACGCTAAAGCTGTTCCCTCTGTCTCTGCTCTCCCTCCCTCCCTCCTTCCCTCTCTTCCTCCCTCCTCTAGCTGTTCTTCCACCTTTCCCGGGACCGGGTGTTCTCGGAGGAGCGGGCGCGGTTCTACGGGGCGGAGATCGTGTCAGCACTGGACTACCTGCATGCTGAGAGGAACGTGGTCTACAGAGACCTGAAGGTAAGGTGGGGGAACACAGTCAGTCTCCCGACCGGAATATAAATAGTGTCCACAGCAGCAGCATGCTGCAGCCAGGGGCGCATCGATCGGCCTCCCCCTGATTCAGGCCTCACTGCAGCTGGAAACCTAGGCCTAGACCACCCCTTATTGCAGGAGTAGAATAACCACCATATCCTTCTGGACAGATGTACGATTAGTTTATTTATCTTTGTTTTCACCATTAATGTAAATAAGCAACAATGATTTATTTTTATTTTGGAGAGTGTGTAAGCGTATTGACAGTCATCTTTTACCCCCGGCATCAAACTTATTCTGTAAAGCTGTAATTTGTTCCTACCAGAAGGAAGATGCCGGTGCAGCATAAGAGCAGAGGTATTATATGACTGTTTTTAGAGGGAGGGGAGGGGGGCATCTGTAGCCCTGTTTCTTCCAGCTGATTAAACTATACCAGCCAGGTCAGCATAGGCCCCCTCCCTCCTCATACCCATGTCTCTGATCTCCCCATGGGTTTATGAGGCAGGCTCCAAACCTGCTAAGGTTCTCCTGAAAATGCCAGGGTAGCAGTATTGGAGGATGTGCTGACTGGTCTGCCTGCCTGGTGCTGCTGGCCACGTGTGAGCTACAGCTGCCAGGTGACTTTTACTGAGAGGACACTGATATTAAAAGGCAATGCATCGCTAACTCATGCCTCTCAGAGCTGAAGCCAAATCAGCTGGGCCTCAATCACACACCTCACACAGTCACTCTCCCTCCTCCTGATACTTCCTGTCTAATTCTGTCTCCTCCCCTCAGCTGGAAAATCTCATGCTGGACAAAGACGGACACATAAAGATCACTGACTTTGGACTGTGCAAGGAGGGGATCACAGACGGGGCCACCATGAAGACCTTCTGTGGGACGCCAGAGTACCTGGCCCCAGAGGTAGTGTATTCTCACTGTCCAATCACAATATTGGGGTCATTAAATCTTATCATTTTTAGTCATAAACAATATAGCCTTTGGAGCCCAACCCATGTGTCCTTCTTCCTCTTCAGATGTAACATTTTTTGAATTAGATGTTGTGAAAAGACCTGATAGTTCAGACTTTTGACATTTGTTTGCATACTGTCTCAAATTTCAGTTTAAATCAACCGAACAGAATAAAGTCACATAATTGGTAAATACCTGAATGAATTAACAGACTAAATACTGTTTGGAGAGAAGAACTGTGGTGCAGTGAATATATCCAACTACACACAACATCATAAATGTCTGTTGTCGGGCAGATTGTTAAGGCATACAAGCTATGTGGAAGAGTGGCTTTGGGACAGCTGTTCCTAAATGCCTGTCTAATCTTCAGTATAAGACATGGAGCTAATGAGTCTGCAGTGTGACTAGGGCAGGGCAGGCTGTGCCCATATTTGTTGGTTGAGAGGACATGTGTACAGGGGTGTGGCTGCTTCCCATTGCGTGCAGGTATGACATGTGTTTGAGTGGTGTGTGTAACGCGATAGGGCATTGTGTGTGTGTGTGTGTGTGTGTGTGTGTGTGTGTGTGTGTGTGTGTGATAGCCCCCTTGCCTCTTGCCATGGGATTTCTTTCCGGGAGAAGGGTGCCCATGTTGACACAGTTGCTGGCTCGTTGTTTTTAGCCGCCATTTGGAATTTGCTGGGGGGGTTGGCAGTGCCTCGGGAAACGTGAGCTTCCACCCCTGGAGAAAAGTCCACATTGGCTGCAGCTGCTCCTGGCACTGAGGGGGCTTCAAGCCCACTGCTGTCCAGGATAATAATAACAATAATAACAATTGATTGCATTTGTAAAGTGCTTTTTATTATACAAGAATAATCTCAGTGCATCAAATAAAAGTTAAAATAGAAGAATCTTTATTTTTTTCAAACAAAGCAAATATATATAACCATATCATAAAAGCAACAATCAAAGTCTAGGATGAAGGGTAGGCCAGCCAATAAAGATAAGTCTTAAGGCCTGCTTTAAAAGCCACAACAGTCTGAACAGCCCTATTCAGGATGCCTATCCTGACCTGGGCAAAGCCAGGGCCACGCACGTTGTCCTCACGTCACTTCTCCCCAGTAACATTCTCCAATGGCGCTTTCATCTGACATCTTCATACAGTGAGGGAAAAAAGTATTTGATCCCCTGCTGATTTTGTACGTTTGCCCACTGACAAAGACATGATCTGTCTATAATTTTAATGGTAGGTTTATTTGAACAGTGAGAGACAGAATAACAAAAAAATCCAGAAAAACGCATGTCAAAAATGTTATAAATTGATTTGCATTTTAATGAGGGAAATAAGTATTTGACCCCTCTACAAAACATGACTTAGTACTTGATGGCAAAACCTCACTTAGTACTTGATGGCAATCAGAGGTCAGACGTTTCTTGTAGTTGGCCACCAGGTTTGCACACATCTCAGGAGGGATTTTGTTCCACTCCTCTTTGCAGATCTTCTCCAAGTCATTAAGGTTTTGAGGCTGACGTTTGGCAACTCGACCCTTCAGCTCCCTCCACAGATTTTCTATGGGATTAAGGTCTGGAGACTGGCTAGGCCACTCCAGGACCTTAATGTGCTCCTTCTTGAGCCACTCCTTTGTTGCCTTGGTCGTGTGTTTTGGGTCATTGTCATGCTGGAATACCCATCCACGACCCATTTTCAATGCCCTGGCTGAGGGAAGGAGGTTCTCACTCAAGATTTGACGGTACATGGCGCCGTCCATCGTCCCTTTGATGCGGTGAAGTTGTCCTGTCCCCTTAGCAGAAAAACACCCCCAAAGCATAATGTTTCCACCTCCATGTTTGACGGTGGGGATGGTGTTCTTGGGGTCATAGGCAGCATTCCTCCTCCTCCAAACACGGCGAGTTGAGTTGATGCCAAAGAGCTCAATTTTGGTCTCATCTGACCACAACACTTTCACCCAGTTCTCCTCTGAATCATTCAGAAGTTCATTGGCAAACTTCAGACGGGCCTGCATATGTGCTTTGTTGAGCAGGGGGACCTTGCGGGCGCTGCAGGATTTCAGTCCTTCACGGCGTAGTGTGTTACCAATTGTTTTCTTGGTGACTATGGTCCCAGCTGCCTTGAGATCATTGACAAGATCCTCCCGTGTAGTTCTGGGCTGATTCCGCACCGATCTCATGATCATTGCAACTCCATGAGGTGAGATCTTGCATGGAGCCCCAGGCCGAGGGAGGTTGACAGGTCTTTTGTGTTTCTTCCATTTGAGAATAATCGCACCAACTGTTGTCACCTTCTCACCAAGCTGCTTGACAATGGTCTTGTAGCCCATTCCAGCCTTGTGTAGGTCTACAATCTTGTCCCTGACATCCTTGGAGAGCTCTTTGGTCTTGGCCATGGTGGAGAGTTTGGAATATGATTGATTGATTGCTTCTGTGGACAGGTGTCTTTTATTCAGGTAACAAACTGAGATTAGGAGCACTCCCTTTAAGTGTGTGCTCCTAATCTCAGCTGGTTACCTGTATAAAAGACACCTGGGAGCCAGAAATCTTTCTGATTGAGAGGGGGTCAAATACTTATTTCCCTCATTAAAATGCAAATCAATTTATAACATTTTTGACATGCGTTTTTCTGGATTTTTTTGTTGTTATTCTGTCTCTCACTGTTCAAATAAACCTACCATTAAAATTATTGACAGATCATGTCTTTGTCAGTGGGCAAACGTACAAAATCAGCAGGGGATCAAATACTTTTTTCCCTCACTGTATTCATCTCTCTTAGAGGACCATCCTGATCTAGGGCATAGCCTACAGTAGCGAACATCACAAAAGCCAACCAGAGCATGAATTACTATATAACCATAATGTCACCCACTCATACTAGGGCAAGCAAAAGGCAAATGATAAGTAAAAGGAAAAAGTCTGTTTATATCATTTCATGTTTTATGTGGGGTATGTTAGAAATGTGCTGAAAAACAACCTCCATTAACTGGAACCCCCACCTGTCCACCCCCAGCTCTTCCTCTTCCATTCTGTACACAGTAACATTCTAGCTAGTGGCATCCTATAACAGCCCCAGCTCTGCTCTTGCTCCAGCAGCGGAGACATCAGGGGGCGTTTCCGTGGAGACAGGGTCGCCGCAGAGCGTCTCTATGGAGCCAGGGCCAGGCAGTGTTACAGGTTGTTCTGCGGTAAACAATGACCTTGTTGTGTGTGCTGCACAGGAATGCTGTAATGTCTGGGAATATTCCAAAGGCCAGGAGCTCAGTGCTGTAAACCTGCCTCTAGAGTACACCCATGGAACCAGTTTCACCTAATCCACTGTGAAATAGAGTAGTTTTACAGAAACATTGGAACAGTAATGACTGAAGCTGATTTGGGAAAGTTATGAACAATGGAATTAAGGAGAGTGAAGGAAATCACATATGTGACCCAGTGATATGTGTTTGGGAGAGGGACGGAAGCTGTGTTTGTGTTAGAGGGAGAAGAGTAAGATGGAGGGTAGTATCAAGTGGAGGAAAAGCACAGCAAGTGTATATTTCTCTTCCCCTCCTCCCTCCACTCTGCACTGTGCTGTCCTTTGGGCCAGTGTAACAGAGTCGGTCCAGGCAGCCCTGGTTACGTGTGAGGGATGAGCTTGGCTCCTGTGGTCCTGGCAACTCCACAGCTGTGGCGCTCTTCTACATACTGTATATGGGGCAGCTGCAGGCCCAGCTGTCGCACGGTGTGAATCACACGACAGCAGCGCTGGAAATAGAGACGGTCCAGTAATCCTAGCACCGTGCCGGCTTCAGGTTACCCCTGCCCTCCGAGTCCTCCTCGCCCCTAACCGCAGCGCCAAGCAGCGTTCCCGCAGACGCACACACACACACTGCCCACCCACGCGCACAAACACTCCGGCTTTGTTCCATTTCGGCCACGTCCGTCCATCTGTTCGGCCTGCCTCCTCTCTCTGGGTCTGTGTACCTTCATGTTCATATTTAATTATATTAGGCTGCCCCCTTACCTATGAATCTATTCCTGGACCGGTCTATCTCACCACATATAACCTTTGATGTTTTAAAGAACAGCCTGTTCTCAGTGACTTGATTTCACCTACAACATCCTTCCGGTACTGTTGACCCAACTACACATCCCAGAAGGCCTTGTATAGTAACAAATCAAAGAGTGTACTGACATTCAACAGGTTGCCCCAGTTGGTCAGCACAGAGCTGAAGCAAGCCAATTGATTAGAACGTGTGAACACGTCATCTTCCATGGTGTGTGAACCTCCACCTCCGTGACTAAGGGCTGTGGCCGGGGTGTGGTGTGATGTGGTTAGATATACAGTGCATTCAGAAAGTATTCAGACCCCTCGACTTTTTCCACATTTTGTTACGTTACAGCCTTAATCTAAAATTGATTAAATTGTTTTTTTCCCCTCATCATTCTACACACAATACCCCATAATGACAAAGCTGAAATATCACATTTACATAAGTATTCAGACCCTTTACTCAGTACTTTGTTGAAGCATTACAGCCTAGTCTTCTTGGGTATGACGCTACAAGCTTGGCACACCTTTATTTGGGGAGTTTCTCACACTCTTCTCTGCAGATCCTCTCAAGCTCTGTCAGGTTGGATGGGGAACGTCGCTGCACAGCTATTTTCAGGTCTCTCCAGAGATGTTAGATCGGGTTCAAGTCCGGGCTCCGGCTGGGCCGCTCAAGGACATTCAGAGACTTGTCCCGAAGCCACTCCTGTGTTGTCTTGGCTCTGTGCTTAGGGTTGTTGTCCTGGTGGAAGGTGGTCCTGAGCACTCTGGAGCAGGTTTTCATCAAGGATCTCTCTGTACTTTGCTCCGTTCATCTTTCCCTCGATCCTGACTAGTCTCCCAGTCCCTGCCGCTGAAAAACATCCCCACAGCATGATGCTGCGACCACCATGCTTCACTGTAGGGATGGTGCCAGGTTTCCTCCAGACGTGACGCTTGGCATTCAGGCCAAAGAGTTCAATATTGGTTTCATCAGACCAGAGAATCTTGTTTCTCATGGTCTGAGAGTCCTTTAGGTGCCTTTTGGCAAACTCCAAGCGGGCTGTCATGTGCCTTTTACTGAGGAGTGGCTTCCGTCTGGCCACTCTACCATAAAGGGATGATTGGTGGAGTGCTGCAGAGATGGTTATCCTTCTGGAAGGTTTTCCCATCTCCACAGAAGAACTCTGGAGGTCTGTCAGAGTGACCATCGGGTTCTTGGTCACCTCCCTGACCAAGGCCCTTCTCTCCCGATTTCTCAGTTTGGCCAGGCGGCCAGCTCTAGGAAGAGTCTTGGTGGTTCCAAACTTCTTCCATTTAAGAATGATGGAGTCCACTGTGTTCTTGGGGACCTTCAATGCTGCAGAAATGTGTGGTAGTCTTTCCCATATCTGTGCATCGACACAATCCTGTCTCTGAGCTCTACGGACAATTCCTTCGACCTCATGGCTTGGTTTTTGCTCTGACATGCACTGTCAACTGTGGGACCTTATATAGACGGTCTTGTGCCTTTCCAAATCATGTCCAATCAATTGAATTTACCACAGGTGGACTCCAATCAAGGTAGAAACATCAAGGATGATAAATGGGAACAGGATGCACCTGAGCTCAATTTCGAGTCTCATAGCAAATGGTCTGAATACTTATGTAAATAAGATATTTCTGTTTTTTATTTCTAATACATTTGCAAACATTTCTAAAAACCTGTTTTCGCTTTGTCATTATGGGGTATTATGTGTAGATTGATGAGAGGGAAAAAACAATTTAATAAATTTTAGAATAAGGCTGTAACGTAACAAAATGTGGAAAAATTGAAGGGGTCGAATGCACTGAAGGAATGTTGTTCTACTTCAGCTGCTATGGGGACCTCTGCTGCCTCTAAGTGGTCCGCCCCAGTCCCTGTCCCTCCCTCATGTTGGTGTGTACTGCAGACCTCTGGTGATTAAATATGCAGGGCTCCAGGGGAAATTCTATCCCTGCTCCTATTGTGAGATGTGAGTCAGTGCTTGCTGTGGCTGGTCGGAAAGCCCAGACCAGGAGAAGGGGGGTACAATGGCCTCAGGGTTCTTTATACAGGCTGGAGAGCTGCTGACCTCACTACTCACCTAATGTCCAACCACTTAGCTAATAGATAGGTTTCAGAGATCTAAACCAAGAATGTATAGTATGTGTGTGTCTCTTGATGCCGTCATAGGGCTGAACGTACATTTGAACTCCTGCTAGCCCTACTATTGTCCTTGTACTGTCCTCTATGCTTCCAAGTATGATTGTGTAATTGTCCATGGTGGTATTAGTAAAGTTGTATTATATTTTATTGAGTTGTGGTTGTACTGTGTTGTCCAGGTTCTGGAGGACAATGACTACGGCCGGGCGGTGGACTGGTGGGGTCTGGGCGTGGTCATGTATGAAATGATGTGCGGTCGGCTGCCCTTCTACAACCAGGACCACGAGAAGCTGTTTGAGCTCATCCTCATGGAGGACATCCGTTTCCCACGCACCCTGGGCCCTGAGGGCAGGTCCCTGCTCTCAGGCCTGCTCAAGAAGGACCCCAAGCAGCGGTAAGTAGGCCTCTCCTCCCTTGTCATTCCAACCAAAAAGGCCTCTGTAGTTACTCTTGTCCATTGGTCCCTGTGTCTTCCAGGTTAGGTGGTGGACAGAATGATGCTAAGGAGATCATGCAGCACAAATTCTTTGCTGGGATTGAATGGCAAGATGTTTATGAGAAGAAGGTAAATCGGTGTTCCACTTTCCATTACTTCAGAGAACAACCAATACATATGACCAGGCCTGCAACTGTCTACACTCTTATTGACAGGACAGATGTGCCAATGTGCTCATGATGTCCTCTCTTCTCTCACAGCTGGTCCCGCCCTTCAAGCCGCAGGTTACCTCAGAAACGGACACACGGTATTTTGACGAGGAGTTCACAGCACAGACCATCACTATTACGCCGCCCGGACAAGGTCCTACCTCACCCACTGCCACTGTATCTTTACAGAATACCCACACACACCACACTCGCATCACAGAGAACAGTATTATGAGCCCAATAGACAATCATCATACTAATGTTTTTCACTGACTCACTGGACCTGAATGCTTTTGTTTAATAGTGTTGATCATAGTCTGACTCAGTAAGGATGAACTGGACACACAAGTGGTTCTAAATGTCATTACTGTAGAGAATACGACAGCCACTTACTGAGTTTCAGAATCTCACATAAATTCCCATCCCCCTCTTCAGAGATTTTCTGTAAAATGAGAACTTGAACTGAACTTTAAATTATTATTATCATGGCTCCAAAGGTCAGTGTTTATTTTTGGGGGGTTACAGAATTGCAGTGTATCAAACGAAAACCCTAGCTGTTCTACATTGTTTAGTTATAGATAGAATTTTGATTGAAGACAATAATATTCTTCGTCTTGTTGTTAGGCTCATGAGAGAATGCCCCTTATTTCTACTTTAAATGCAGTCCTATCTTTGCTTACTATCAGACTGCCTAGTACTTGGAATGGAATGAGTTTTGGGTACTCCCAGTAGTTTTACAACCTATTCATTGAACAAATAAAATAAACCCTTTTAAAGGTGCACTCCATAAGAGTTCCATGTGCAAATAGTCCTTGATGTACAGTACCAGTCAAAAGTTTAGACACACTTACTCATTCAAGGGTTTTTCTTTATTTTTACTATTTTCTACATTGTAGAATAATAGTGGACATCAAAACTATGAAGTAACACATATGGAATTATGTTGTAACCAAAAAAGTGTTAAACACATCAAAATATATTTTATATTTGAGATTCTTCAAATAGCCACTCTTTGCCTTGATGACAGCTTTGTGCACTCTTGGCATTCTCTCAACCAGCTTCACCTGGAATAGTTTTCCAACAGTCTTGAAGGAGTTCCCACATATGCAGAGCACTTGTTGGCTGCTTCTACTTCACTCTTCCGTCCGACTCATCCCAAACCATCTCGATTCGGTTGAGGTCGAGGGATTGTGGAGGCCAGGTCATCTGATGCAGCACTCCATCACTCTCCTTCTAGGTAAAATAGCCCTTACACAGCCTGGAGGTGTGTTAAGTAATTGTCCTGTTGAAAAACAAATGATAGTCCCACTAAGCCCAAACCAGATGGGATGGCTTATCGCTGCAGAATGCTGTGGTAGCCATGCTAGTTAAGTGTGCCTTGAATTCTAAATAAATCACAGACAGTGTCACCAGCAAAGCACCCCCACACCATAACACCTCCTCCTCAATGCTTTACAGTGGGAAATACACATGAGGAGATTATCTGTTCACCCACACCACGTCTCACAAAGACACAGCGGTTGGAACCAAAAATCTCAAATTTGGACTCCACCGGTCTAATGTCTATTGCTCATGTTTCTTGGCCCAAGTAGGTATCTTCTTATTATTGGGGTCCTTTAGTAGTGGTTTCTTTGCAGCAATTCGACCATGAAGGCCTGATTCACACAGTCTCCTCTGAATTGTTGATGTTGAGATGTGTCTGTGACTTGAACTCTGTGAAGCATTTATTTGGGCTGCAATTTCTGAGGCTGGTAACTGTAATGAACTTATCCTCTGCAGCAGAGGTAACTCTGGGTCTTCCATTCCTGTGGCGGTCCTCATGAGAGCCAGTTTCATCCTAGTGCTTGATGGTTTTTGCGACCGCACTTGAAGAAACGTTCAAAATTCTTGAAATATTCCGTATTGACTGAACTTCATGTCTTAAAGTAACGATGGACTGTCGTTTCTCTTTGCTTATTTGAGCTGTTCTTGCCATAATATGGACTTGGTCTTTTACCAAATAGGGCTATCTTCTGTATACTCCCCCTACCTTGTCACAACACAACTCATTGGCTCAAACGCATTAAGGAGGAAAGAAATTCCACAATTGAACTTTTAAGAAGGCACACCTGTTAATTGAAATGCATTCCAGGTGACTACCTCATGAAGCTGGTTGAGAGAATGCCAAGAGTGTGCAAAGCTGTCATCAAGGCAAAGGGTGGCTATTTGAAGAATCTCAAATATAAAATATATTTTTATTTGTTTAACGCTTTTTTGGTTACTACATGATTCCATATGTGTTATTTCATAGTTTAAGTCTTCACTATTATTCTACAATGTAAAAAAATATCAAAAATAGAGAAAAAACCTTGAATGAGTAGGTGTGTCCAAACTTTTGACTGGTACTGTATATGATACTGTATATCTGTACTGTAGTAGTCAAGGAATTAAATCCCACGAGAGAAAGAAATTACAAAGTTTGATCATCATCAAATAATAACAAGATAACTAATAATGTAAGCATACTGTGTCCATAATAAGTATATACAGTGGGGAAAAAAAGTATTTAGTCAGCCACCAATTGTGCAAGTTCTCCCACTTAAAAAGATGAGAGAGGCCTGTAATTTTCATCATAGGTACACGTCAACTATGACAGACAAATTGAGAAAAAATAATCCAGAAAATCACATTGTAGGATTTTTTATGAATTTATTTGCAAAGTATGGTGGAAAATAAGTATTTGGTCACCTACAAACCAGCAAGATTTCTGGCTCTCACAGACCTGTAACTTCTTCTTTAAGAGGCTCCTCTGTCCTCCACTCGTTACCTGTATTAATGGCACCTGTTTGAACTTGTTATCAGTATAAAAGACACCTGTCCACAACCTCAAACAGTCACACTCCAAACTCCACTATGGCCAAGACCAAAGAGCTGTCAAAGGACACCAGAAACAAAATTGTAGACCTGCACCAGGCTGGGAAGACTGAATCTGCAATAGGTAAGCAGCTTGGTTTGAAGAAATCAACTGTGGGAGCAATTATTAGGAAATGGAAGACATACAAGACCACTGATAATCTCCCTCGATCTGGGGCTCCATGCAAGATCTCACCCCGTGGGGTCAAAATGATCACAAGAACGGTGAGCAAAAATCCCAGAACCACACGGGGGGGACCTAGTGAATGACCTGCAGAGAGCTGGGACCAAAGTAACAAAGCCTACCATCAGTAACACACTACGCCGCCAGGGACTCAAATCCTGCAGTGCCAGACGTGTCCCCCCTGCTTAAGCCAGTACATGTCCAGGCCCGTCTGAAGTTTGCTAGAGTGCATTTGGATGATCCAGAAGAGGATTGGGAGAATGTCATATGGTCAGATGAAACCAAAATATAACTTTTTGGTAAAAACTCAACTCGTCGTGTTTGGAGGACAAAGAATGCTGAGTTGCATCCAAAGAACACCATACCTACTGTGAAGCATGGGGGTGGAAACATCATGCTTTGGGGCTGTTTTTCTGCAAAGGGACCAGGACGACTGATCCGTGTAAAGGAAAGAATGAATGGGGCCATGTATCGTGAGATTTTGAGTGAAAACCTCCTTCCATCAGCAAGGGCATTGAAGATGAAACGTGGCTGGGTCAATCAGCATGACAATGATCCCAAACACACCGCCCGGGCAACGAAGGAGTGGCTTCGTAAGAAGCATTTCAAGGTCCTGGAGTGGCCTAGCCAGTCTCCAGATCTCAACCCCATAGAAAATCTTTGGAGGGAGTTGAAAGTCCGTGTTGCCCAACGACAGCCCCAAAACATCACTGCTCTAGAGGAGATCTACATGGAGGAATGGGCCAAAATACCAGCAACAGTGTGTGAAAACCTTGTGAAGACTTACAGAAAACGTTTGACCTGTGTCATTGCCAACAAAGGGTATATAACAAAGTATTGAGAAACTTTTGTTATTGACCAAATACTTATTTTCCACCATAATTTGCAAATAAATTCATAAAAAATCCTACAATTTGATTTTCTGGATTCTTTTTTCTCATTTTGTCTGTCATAGTTGACGTGTACCTATGATGAAAATTACAGGCCTCTCTCATCTTTTTAAGTGGGAGAACTTGCACAATTGGTGGCTGACTAAATACTTTTTTCCCCCACTGTAGGTTGTATGTTGGGAGCTTTTGGGAAAGAGCACAGTTAGAAAGATATGGCATATAGAAGCAAACCGGATGGACATCATGAAAATGATCGGAGAGGTTGAGAGGAGAAGAAGTCCAGTTGAAAAAACTAACAAAATATTATTACAATATATTACATATTATATATTATTGTAAAATTGACTGTGTCCATAAAATGTAGATAGTAAGTATAAGCTGGAAGTAGAGGCCTAAGCATTGTTGTTCACTAATTTACCCCAAGTAGGGAAAGGATGGCGGGGTTGAAAAGTAACAAAGGGGAGTATATATATAAAAAACATGGGGGATTGGAAGTGATGCAGACAATTACATTGATGGAAGTTACAATCCCCCCCCCAAAAGAAAATAAGTTTGATCATCATTTAGAGGTATAGATTGCACTCTCCAAGGCAAGTATTGAAATGAGAATGGGGGAAAGTCCATGGGGAAGGTCCATGTTCCCTATCCCAGTGCAATTAATGCGAGGTCAAATTACATAGAGCTTATTCAATTCCTCTGGGGGATTTGTGCCCTCTCCTGGAACGCGTGTGTAACATCTATGTTATTCCATAGTTCACTGTGTCCCTCAAATGGTGGTGCTAGAGCGCTAGCAGTGTGTGCCAAACTGCACACTGGGCTAGTTCTAGGTACATTATGCATTAGGACTAAATCAAAATGCTTTTGGTAGTCACCGAGATGAAAAAGAACAAATGGAATTAAACAAATGTGATTAGATTAACGTTATACACTAATTGAGTTCTCTCTGTGCCATCCCGCTGTTTCCTTCCCACTCATTTTGTATTCCAGAAGACAGCATGGAGTCGTTTGACAGCGAACGGAGGCCCCACTTCCCACAGTTCTCCTACTCAGCGAGTGGGACAGCCTAAACACCCCTTCTCATTTCTCTGGTCCCACCATTTCCCCTCACCCCACCAGACTGCACATCCAACTACATTCGCCCTATCCTTTTTTTACTTCACCAGTGTCGCAGATAGTATTGTTGAACAGACATTTGCTATCTGCAGGTTCGGTAATTATATGGGAAAATACTTCATACTACACAAATGAAAAACTGGTTGTTTCTGTGGCTTCTTAAGACTTTTCTAATGGTGAGAGATAACACTACAGTGCATTTCATGTTTGTCTTGATGTGTACAGACAGACAAGCTTGATGTTCATAAAACCACACTTTATAGGAAAAGGGTGGCAATGCAGCAATGTGGTATATCATTTTAGAATGATAAGGCTACACTTTCCTAAACTTCTGTTTGCTTTGCTTCTGTCAGCACCTGTAATATTTGTCACATACTATTCACAAAGTTAACATTTGCCCTGAACATTTTAGGTGACCATAAGGATTGTATCGGAATTAGCCATGTAAAATGTAAATGTATTTTGCTGTTCTTTGTTTAAGACAAAGACATATTGTGGACCAACAGCAACAACATTAGATTACCAATGACTTAATTTTCCATGTAGTGGGAGGTTAATCTTATTTAGATATTGTTATCAAGACCTTCACACTACACTATCACTATTCGACCAACACTTTGAAACACCTTGGGCTGCCATTGAATGTACCCAATCAATAAAATGTATAATTCTGCATACCTAACTGTTGTAGAACATGGTTGATTCTCATAGGACTTCCATCCCTCAAAATAACATTCTTATCAGACTGTTAGAGCCCCGAAACATTATAGAAGAAAGTGAGAATGACCACTGTCAGAGCGCTGCCACTCCATAATCAGTCTAATGAGAAATTGTGCAATACAATGGCAGACACTTAAAGAACTGATTCTGAGAGCAGGCATACAATGTAAATGTGTTAAAGCTTGCCATCACTGAATCTCAGAACTGTGTCTACACGGTCAATTGGATATCCATTTGCTGTTGTCCCATTGAAAAGACAGTTACTCTGGACTATGTGCTTGGATCATGATGCCTTCCTGTCTGAATGCTGTGTTCAAAACACTCTCGGCTGCTTCTTTCTGAACTGGCCAGTCAGGTACTGATCCTTTCTGCCCAATCAGGGAATCTTCTCTCTTCTGTCTCCTCTGGGTTGTTCCTCTTCTACAGTATTGGGTGTTTTCCTCCCAGTGCACTCACTACAGCCTCAATGAGGTCACTATAACAACACACACTCCTTTAGGACTTACTCCATAAACAAGCTGGGCTGTGGTTAAGGGGAAAACAAGTTGAGTCAGCTTTGATCTCTATAGGTAGGGATGAGGATCCATTCCTCTGTACATGGTTCTGAGTTGTTATTTATAGAAAACCAGCAATGAAAATGAGTTTGACTGTGCCAATGATATGCAATTTCCTGCCCCAAAACATGTATGTATTTGTACACTTATTTGTACTTGTTACACTTTGCAGTCGGAAATGACTGAATCAGAGCATAATCTCTCGATGTCAATTCTGAAAGGTGTGAACTATGAAAGGCTTGTTTACGTAATTAACCCCCCCTATACAGATTGCTGTAGATAAACTGAGAATCTTGGAAATGCTTTTTGGGGAAACTGCGCAATGAGTGTTTCAAGAAAACTGCAGTGTTTTCAGATGACTGATAACTCAAAAGTTAATCATATGTTATTGAATGTAAAGGCATTTTTATTTTCACCTCAATTCCTTTTTCTCAAACAAACAATTGTTCAATTGTTAGATTGGATTATTGCTTATTCCTGTGCTCTCACCCTTTGCTGTCACCCTATGAAAATTGGGAAATGACTTTTATACCTTTCTTTTTCAAATGTTTGTGCCTGCCCTTTCCCATTCCTGAAACTGAGGACACCAGCTTTAGTAAACAAATAATATAACCTTTGTACACACTGTTTTTACGGTTTTGTATTTTCTTTCAAATTGATTATATAAAAGGTCTTAACTAAACCTGTGCCAACTTGTCTTTTGTTCAGGTGATCATTCAGCCATCGTTACAGAACCTCTATCTTCTCTGATATGCTTCTAACCAACAGTCATAGCACAAGCTTGACTTGCTAATGCTTTGGATCTGAGTGAAGTACTTTTTAAAAAATCACTCATGAGGCGAGCGTCTGAAACAAATGATGAATAAACCTAAATACTGAGTGGTTGGATTTAGCCCCGTAACTGTACCTCTACAGGATTGCTTAGGTCCATGTCTGTCTGGCTCTCTCTGCAGCTGGTCAGAGCTGGAGGAGAAGCTCCCTTGGGCCAGACCCAGATGGTACAGTCTCTGGAGCAGATGTTGACAGCCAGGGCTCAGTCTGTCTGTGGCCAGCTGCACTGCTCCTCACCCCAGGACCATGGTTGTGCCCAGTGTGGGGCTCACCTGACAACCGCTTCTCACCTGGCTCCAGCTGCACAACCCACAATGCACCTCTTTGTGTTAGCAATTATGTTCTGCCCACTCCTGGGATGTGTTTTAGGGAACTTGTCAATTACTGACTACACAGTCTCTACCTCTTTCCCCTTACCTCACTGTACCAATCTTTCCTCTTTTAATCTCTGAGGATTTAAAACTCATCTATGCTTTATATATATATCCCGGGGCGGCAGGTATCCTAGCAGTTAGTGTTGGGACAGTAACCGAAAGGTTAGCAGCAAGGTGGAAAAATCTGCCGTTCTGCCCTTGAGCAAGGCAGTTAACCCACCTCACAACAACTGCTCCCCGGAGTTGGGTTAAATGTGGAAGACATTTTGGTTGTATGCATTCAGTTGTGCAACTGACTAAGTCTCCCGCGTCCCACTAAAGTTGAAGTCTTCATGTGAAGTTTGCTAGAGGAGAATCAACCCTTACTGCCATTAGAGGCCATTTAGATCCAGGACGGAATGGAAGAGGGCTCCAAGAAAAGGCTTTAGGCATATATAAGATGTGCTTTCCCTACTGTCAATGCCCATGACTGTCAATACCCAACTACTCACATGGCTGCCTGCAAGGCCCTCAATGGCTAGAATAAAAGAGGGTGTGTTAAGATTAAAGAAACTGGTGGTCGTAATTGACTGGGATGACAGGTTTCTTTGTCGATACTTTCAAAGTGAGCAGGGAAACAAAAGGGGGTTTCCCTGAGAGAGAGAGAGAGAGAGAGGTTACAACCTCAGAGAAACCAGTTTTAAAGAAGGACAGGGATTAAGTCTCAACAATGGAGTAAGAGAGTCTGAGTTTGGGGAAAGTTTGGTGTCAATGTGAGCTAGTCTGGACCCAGATGTGCTTAAACAAACTTCTATGACTTATGCCATGTACTCAACCCTTGGTAGTTATGTTGCACCTGCATAAGCTATGGAAAAGTAAAATGTAGTGATCTGTGTACTATGTTAAAGTAGTTTCAGGTGCTTACTAGCAACTGGAATTTTGAGACAGACATGTTTTACTTAGTCATAGATCACCATCTAGCGGAGAGTAGCAGAACATCTTTGATAGGTAATTCTCATTAGACAAAGTGATCGTCAGTACTTCCGGGTCACTGAATTTTCCAAATAAAAGTCCCCCACGTAATAGTAGAAAAGTGTAATTAACCTGCATTTATTCATGATGTATGAAAAATAGTCTAAACAGTAACAATGATTCATATGTTTTCATTGTTAAGTGACATTTGCATTAATTTGGGGTTTTAAAACATGTTCCAAGATCAAATAAATGCCCTCAATGCAAATCACTGCATATGCATTACATATTGGCTTATAGAGAAAAAATGATTATTTGTGCTGATGGGACGTGGGGAGTACTCAGTAGGGTCTGTAGAATCTATATATGGTGTCATTTCATGGAGCTCCGAATAATACGGAGTGTTGCTGGCCTTTTACTGTGGTCAAACAGCTTAAAATGCTTGGACACTATAAGGTACAAATATAACACTGTACAGGAAAAACTATTTATTTGTGCCGATGTAAAAGTTTTTTGTAGTTTTTTTTACTGCAGTAATTTTGTAATTACTGCGTCCAAAATACCACAGTCGACTGCAGTTGGTGCACATTTACTGCAGTTTCAAAACTGCAATCTTTTTTTGTAAGGGAATCACTGTATACTGTTGCCCGTGGTAAGTAAGACCACACTTCAGGCAACACTTGCAGTCTTTGATCCACTTTTTCATCTGTTCTGACGACTGATTCACGATCTCTGTGCACTGAGATATAATTTAAAATGCTTGACAATGGCAGAAGAGGCACAGATGTTTGATGTGGTTCCTTGAAACAGTGGATGTCTGGACTCTGGGAGTGTTGCCGACCTGGCCGTCTCTGGACCTGGATTGGACAGAGCAATGGTGGTGACAGGTTGACTTTTTGGCCTTGGAGGTGATGGTCGTACCCTATGAGGGCTTTGAGCTTTTCTGCTTGGTAGCGCTGTTCCATCTTGGAGGAGAGCCGCTGTGCTTCGGCCTTGGTCTTGAGCCATTCGGAGAGGTCTGTCAGGTTGTACGGGTTGAGCCTGTTTGTCTGCAGCCTGCCCCGTGCCTGTAAGTGCTCCACAAATCTGTCCCTGTAGTACCTTGGGAGTTTGCTCAGCAGGCGGTCTATGTGGCTTGTGCATGACAGCTCCACGCCTTGGGGACCTTCAAGGGATTTCAGCATGCTAACCAGGAGGTCTACTCTGAGGGCGAAGCTCTGGAAGGCCTTGGAATCCCCACCTCTGACATCAGGGGCATTGAGGATTGCAGCGATCTCGCTCTGTGCCAGCTGATGTGGTTGCCCGTACTGCATCTGCAAGACCTGCATAGCTGCAGTGTAGGGCTGCTGGTAGTGTCTACATGCTTGTGCTATCAGCCTGGCCTCAACCAGTGTCAGGTGCTCCATGAGGACTCTATACTTGTAGTGTTCTGTATGAGGGTTCAAGAGGTAGTCCAGTGCCATCTTGAGGTCTGAACTCCCTTTCACTGTCGTGGACTAGATTGGTTGCAGGTATGGTCGGAGCGGATAAGCTGGCTTTGGTATAGGTGTGTTCACTAGCTGTACAGGCTGGGCTGGAGGTTGCTGAGGTACCAGTGCATGTGGAGCAGGATCAACAGGCTGAAAGGGTGCAGCAGGTCCAGGCAGGTGAGCTGGCTGAAGAGGTGCAGCAGGTCCAGGCAGGTGAGCTGGCTGGAGAGGAGCGGTCCATGGAGGATAAGCTGGCTGGGCAGGTGCAGTCCACGGTTGGTCAGTTGAATAGGATCGAGCAGATGACTGAGGTTGGTAGGTGGACTGAGTCTGAGCAGCTGATGGCCTATACCCAGAATAGACCGGAGCAGTGGATGATGGCTGGTGTGACGCAGACTGAGCCTGAGCTGCTGGTTGGAACAGCTGTTGGTTGGAAGACTGGTAGCTCAGACCATGGCTGGTTCGGTGGGGTTAAAAGCATCCACAGGGTTGACCTTACCAGCGCTTCCATTACTGCCGAGGGGTATGTTAGCGTTAGAGGAACTGAAACTTGGCAGCAGTGTCCTTTGGTATAGCCATGAGCGGAGTGTTGGATAGTGGCAGTTCGTTGTACAGGGTGTGTTGTGAGGTGGTTGAAGTAGCACTGTAGGGACCTGGACCCTCACTGAGCAGGCTTGATACGGGGGAATGGATCCGTACGGCCTCACCGAGCTGGGAGGCCCTGGCGGTGATCTGGGCACTCAGGTTGCCTACCCGTGATACAATGTAGTCGAGGTTAGTGAACTCTCCTTGCAATTCTGGGGCAGCGGACCTGAGCACAGGGGATAGCTGGTTCGGCCTGCCCTCCGATGGGCTGCAGCTCAATGGTGCTGGCACTCTGCTCCTGTACTCCTACTGCTGAGGAAGTCAGGTAAAACTGTGGGGGCTGGTTGGAGAGGTTGGGCATGTGCTGCCACGGGTTGTTGTCGATGTTGTAGAGGTATCGGTATTCATCGGTTTCTGAGATCACGTCCTGGGATGGGATCTTCTGACGATGAGACTGTTGCTGTCTTTCTTTGCTCCTCTGCCATGTCACAGTAGGTGTGTTGCATCTGGCTCGAAGGACCAATGTAACTGAATGAAGGTTTAGGTGAGGGTGATGCCCATCTACTGTGGTATTCAGAGGAGATAGGTGATCAGGGCATGGAACGTCATTCAGATGGTTTGATTGTTTTACAATCTAGAATAGTCTTGATGTCTTGAACATTGACTTGACTCAGTAACCAGCTGGTTGGTTATGTAGGATAGGAAACAGGTAAGTATGAAGTATGGTTTGTCTAAAGAGGGGACACAGAGTACAAATAATAGCAGGCAATAATGTGCAATAACAATGCATAATTAATTGACTGTTCATGAGGCTAGCAACAGCAATATGCAAATGTAATAAGTATATGAATGGGGAAAGCAACACATAATATAGCAGTACTTAACAACAAATGGCAGAAAGAGGGGTTGTGATAGCATGAGGTATGGTAGGCCGAAGCTAGAGCAGGTTATATGAACAGTGGCTACGTAGCATGGCATGTGGCTAACAAACAATAAAGCTCATGCAATAATATTCAAGTAACAAGCAATGGCCATTAAAGCAGGGTTACAGAACAGGGCTGCAGGCAGCTGAGCGTAAATGGAGGAAAAGTAAACTTCCGGAGGACCTATCATAATTTCACTCTCTCCTCTCTACCTTCTCTTCCTCTTTATCCACTGCTATAGCCACGTTCTATCACTATACATTTCAAGCTTCTGCCTCTAACCCTAGGAAACTCTGTTCCACCTTCCTCCATCCATAATTAATTGACTATTCATGAGGCTAGCAACAGCTATATGCAAATGTAATAAGCATGTGAATGGGTAAAGCTACACATAATATAGCAGTACTTCACAACAAATGGCAGAAAGAGGGGTTGTGATCTGCGGACGACTTTGTCAACCACTTTGAAAAGAAGGTTGACGACATCCGCTCCTCATTCACTCAGCTTATTGAGTCCACTGGTCCCACTCACACAGAACTACGCCTTGACCTCTTTCTCTCTCCAGATGAAATTCTGCGACTATGAGGTTGGGCCGCACCGACAACCTGCTCACTCGACCCCATCCCGTCCTCCCTTCTCTAGAACATCTCTGGAGACCTTCTCCCATTCCTCACTTCCCTCATCAACCCATCCATTTGACTTCAGAATGGCCCGAGTCGCTCCCCTCTTCAAGAAACCAACACTCAACCCGTCTGATGTCAAAAACTACAGACCGGTATCCCTTCTTTCTTTTCTTTCCAAAACACTTGAGTGTGCTGTCTCTGACCAACTCTCTCGCTATCTCTCTCAGAACTATCTTCTTGACCCTAACCAGTCAGGCTTCAAGACCGGTTACTCAACTGAGACTGCTCTTCTGTGTCACGGAGGCTGTCCGTGCTGCCAAAGCGGACTCTCTCTCCTATGTTCTCATCCTCCTAGATCTATTCGCTGCCTTCGACACCGTGAACCATTAGATCCTCCTCTCCACCCTCTCAGGGCTGGGTGTCTCAGGCTCTGCACACTGTTGGATTGCATCCTACCTGGCAGGCCGCTCCTACCAGGTGCCACAGGGCTCAGTTCTAGGCCCTCTCTTCTTCTCTCTGTACACCAAGTCACTCGGCTCCATCATATCCTCACATGGTCTTTCCTATCATTGCTATGCGGATGACACTCAGCTACTTTTCTCCTTCCTCCCTTCTGACACACAGGTGGAGACACGCATCTCAGCTAGGATGTCAGCCCACCACCTTAAGCTCAACAAGACAGAGCTGCTCTTCCTCCTGGGAAAGGCCTGCCCGCTCCAAGACCTCTCCATCACGGTTGACAACTCCACGGTGTCCCCCTCCCAGAGTGCAAAGAACCTTGGCGTGACCCTGGACAACACCTTGTCGTTCTCTGCTAACATCAAAGCAGTGACTCTCTCCTGCAGGTTCATGCTCTACAACATCCGTAGAGTACGACCCTACCCCACACAGGAAGCGGCGTAGGTCCTAATCTAGGCACTTGTCATCTCCCGTCTGGAATACTGCAACTCGCTGTTGGCTGGGCACCCCGCTTGTGCCATCAAACCCCTGCAACTTATCCAGAACGCTGCAGCCTGCTTGTTGTTCATCCTTCCCAAATTCTCCCATGTCACCCGCTTCTCCGCACACTCCAGTGGCCTCCAATCAAAGCTTGTATCCACTACAAGACCAAGGTACTTGCCTACGGAGAAGCAAGAGGAACTGCCCCTCCCTACCTTCAGGCTCTGATTAAACCCTACACCCCAACCTGAGGACTCCGTTCTGTCACATCTGGTCTCTTGGCCCTCCCACCCATTCAGGAGGGCAGCTCCAGCTCAGCCCAGTCCAATATCTTCTCTGCACTGGCACCCCAATGGTGGAACCAGCCTTCCCCTGAAGCTAGAAGAACACAGTCCCTGCCCATCTTCTGAAAACATCCGAAACCTTACCTCTTCAAAAGGTATCTTAAATAATCCCACAGCAATCCCCCCACCTCGCACCCCCTCCTCCCCCCTCCCCCCAAACAAATTACTAGAAAAAAAGCCTTTAGTTAACTAACACTCCCACTTGACTATTCTCTCGCACTTGACCCTTTTCCCTCATACTAGCTCTGACTTTGCTGATAGCTACTTTATTGAGAAAAAATGTACTTACTATGACTGTGATATGTGGTTGTCCCACCTAGCTATCTTAAGATGAATGGACTAACTGTAGGTCACTCTGGATAAAAGCGTCTGCTAAATGACTAAAATATAAATAATGATCATACCAAAGGCAGCTGCACAAAACGTGTGTGAACTATTAACATGTATTACCAGCTACATGTAACAAAGGAACAGATCAATAAACTCACAATGGCTGCCTGATTTTATCCATTAGCATGTGGCGGCCATTAGCAGACAAAATCCCAAACAAACATAACAGAGGTGAGGAAGTCCTGTTCTTAGTTATTTTCTATGCAATAAAGGATGTTGGTACTTACTACTCACATTTTATTATGCATACTGGTTGTTGTTGTGAGAGTTGTTGGTGTGCAAGGTCTGGGTGAAGGAGCTGGATTGAAAGGAGGCGCCCTCAATGACTGCCCATATAAATACCTGGCTATAGAGCTATATAGAGGGCACAGCTGCCACGAATGCCCTCTTCCCAACTCCACGTCACCGAACAGGGAATTCTGTAAAGGTGTATTTCATGAGCTAATATCCTGAACCCTGATATTGCATATAATTTTAAACTTCTGTGTAACTGTTGATTATCAATTTGATTAATTAACTTCATTGTAATATTTGTTATGAATAAAGTATACCAAATGTAATCTCTCTTGACTTTTTGAATGAACATATTGTACTATGTTGTATAAATTCCAAAGTATCCACCAGAAGGAAGATTATAAGATATTTGTCTTTTACATTATAAGGTATTTTAGTGTGACAATGTGCCCTATGACACAGTGCTATATTTTAACCATATAGTATCCAGGCACCATATTTTAAGCTGTTTGATCACAGTAAAAGTCCAGCAACACTTGCTGTGACCAAGCTTTTTGTTCAAACTAACCTGTTTTGTATTCTAGGGACCCTAATGAGTAGACTGGACCCTGGTTTTATGGACACAAAATTACATACTATTGAACAATAGCACCAGTAAATAAACAAAAATCATACAATCAAAATAATGATTTGTTTTGTTTAATTAATTGTACAGTGGGGGAAAAAATTATTTAGTCAGCCACCAATTGTGCAAGTTCTCCCACTTAAAAAGATGAGAGAGGCCTGTAATTTTCATCATAGGTACACGTCAACTATGACAGACAAAATGAGAAAAGAAAATCCAGAAAATCACATTGTTGGATTTTTAATGAATTTATTTGCAAATTATGGTGGAAAATAAGTATTTGGTCAATAACAAAAGTTTCTCAATACTTTGTTATATACCCTTTGTTGGCAATGACAAAGGTCAAACGTTTTCTGTAAGTCTTCACAAGGTTTTCACACACTGTTGCTGGTATTTTGGCCCATTCCTCCATGCAGATCTCCTCTAGAGCAGTGATGTTTTGGGGCTGTCGCTGGGCAACACAGACTTTCAACTCCCTCCAAAGATTTTCTATGGGGTTGAGATCTGGAGACTGGCTAGGCCACTCCAGGACCTTGAAATGCTTCTTACGAAGCCACTCCTTCGTTGCCCGGGCGGTGTATTTGGGATCATTGTCATGCTGAAAGACCCAGCCACGTTTCATCTTCAATGCCCTTGCTGATGGAAGGAGGTTTTCACTCAAAATCTCACGATACATGGCCCCATTCATTATTTTCTTTACACGGATCAGTCGTCCTGGTCCCTTTGCAGAAAAACAGCCCCAAAGCATGATGTTTCCACCCCCATGCTTCACAGTAGGTATGGTGTTCTTTGGATGCAACTCAGCATTCTTTGTCCTCCAAACACGACGAGTTGAGTTTTTACCAAAAAGTTCTATTTTGGTTTCATCTGACCATATGACATTCTCCCAATCCTCTTCTGGATCATCCAAATGCACACTAGCAAACTTCAGACGGGCCTGGACATGTACTGGCTTAAGCAGGGGGACACGTCTCGCACTGCAGGATTTGAGTCCCTGGCGGCGTAGTGTGTTACTGATGGTAGGCTTTGTTACTTTGGTCCCAGCTCTCTGCAGGTCATTCACTAGGTCCCCCCCGTGTGGTTCTGGGATTTTTGCTCACCGTTCTTGTGATCATTTTGACTCCACGGGGTGAGATCTTGCGTGGAGCCCCAGATCGAGGGAGATTATCAGTGGTCTTGTATGTCTTCCATTTCCTAATAATTGCTCCCACAGTTGATTTCTTAAAACCAAGCTGCTTACCTATTGCAGATTCAGTCTTCCCAGCCTGGTGCAGGTCTACAATTTTGTTTCTGGTGTCCTTTGACAGCTCTTTGGTCTTGGCCATAGTGGAGTTTGGAGTGTGACTGTTTGAGGTTGTGGACAGGTGTCTTTTATACTGATAACAAGTTCAAACAGGTGCCATTAATACAGGTAACGAGTGGAGGACAGAGGAGCCTCTTAAAGAAGAAGTTACAGGTCTGTGAGAGCCAGAAATCTTGCTTGTTTGTAGGTGACCAAATACTTATTTTCCACCATAATTTGCAAATAAATTCATTAAAAATCCTACAATGTGATTTTCTGGATTTTTTTTCCTCAATTTGTCTGTCATAGTTGACGTGTACCTATGATGAAAATTACAGGCCTCTCTCATCTTTTTAAGTGGGAGAACATGCACAATTGGTGGCTGACTAAATAATTTTTTCCCCCACTGTATATACAGTACCAGTCAAAAGTTTGGACACACCTACTCATTCAAGGGTTTTTCTTTATTTTGACTATTTTCTACATTGTAGAATAATAGTGAAGACATCAAAACTATGAAATAACACATATGGAATCATGTAGTAACCAAAAAAGTGTTAAATCAAAATATATTTTAGATTTTAGTTTCTTCAAAGTAGCCACCCTTCGCCTTGATGACAGCTTTGCACACTCTTGGCATTCTTTCAACCAGCTTCACCTGGAATGCTTTTCCAACAGTCTTGAAGGAGTTCCCAAATATGCTGAGCACTTGTTGGCTGCTTTTACTTCACTCTGTGGTCCAACTCATCCCAAACCATCTCAATTGGGTTGAGGTCGTGGGATTGTGGAGGCCAGGTCATCTGTTGCAGCACTCCATCACTCTCCTTCTTGGTCAAATAGCCCTTACACAGCCTGGAGGTGTGTTGGGTCATTGTCCTGTTTAAAAATAAATGATAGTCCCGCTAAGCGCAAACCAGATGGCATGATGTATCGCTGCAGAATGCTGTGATAGCCATGCTGGTTAAGTGTGCCTTGAATTCTAAATAAATCACAGACAGTGTCACCAATAATGCACCCCCACACCATCACACCTCCTCCTCCATGCTTCACGGTGGGAACCACACATGCGGAGATCATCCGTTCACCTACTCTGTGTCTCATAAAGACACGGCGGTTGGAACCAAAAATCTCACATTTGGACTCATCAGACCAAAGGACAGATTTCCACCGGTCTAATGTCTATTGCTCGTGTTTCTTGGCCCAAGCAGGTCTCTTCTTCTTATTGGTGTCCTTTAGTAGTGGTTTCTTTGCAGCAATTCGACCATTAAGGCCTGATTCACACAGTCTCCTCTGAACAGTTGATGTTGAGATGTGTCTATTACTTGAACACTGTGAAGCATTTATTTGGGCTGCAATTTCTGAGGCTGGTAACTCTAATGAACTTATCCTCTGCAGCAGAGGTAACTCTGGGTCTTCCTTTCCTGTGGCGGTCCTCATGAGAGCCAGTTTTGTCATAGCACTTGATGGTTTTTGCGATTGCACTTTAAGAAACTTTCAAAGTTCTTGACATTTTCTGGATTGACTGACATTCATGTCTTAAAGTAATGATGGGCTGTTGTTTCTCTTTGCTTATTTGAGCTGTTCTTGCCATAATATGGACTTGGTCTTTTACCAAATAGGGCTATCTTCTGTATACCACCCCTACCTTGTCACAACACAACTGATTGGCTCAAACGCATTAAGAAGGAAAGAAATTCCACAAATTAACTTTTAAGAAGGCACACCTGTTAATTGAAATGCATTCCAGGTGACTACCTCATGAAGCTAGTTGAGAGAATGTCAAGCGTGTGCAAAGCTGTCAAGGCAAAGGGTGGATATTTTGAAGACTCTCAAATATAAAATATATTTTTATTTGTTTAACACTTTTTTGGTTACTACATGATTCCATATGTGTTATTTCATAGATTGTTTATTTCAATGTAGAAAATAGTAAAAAATAAGAAAAACCCTGGAATGAGTAGGTGTGTCCAAACTTTTGACTGGTACTGTATAGGCTATTATTTTGTTCTTGACATGCATTTACTTAAGCTCCAACTGTTTTTCAATGTGCTCCACCTCAAAATATTATTTAGCATATATAAAGTAGTAATTCTCTTTAGTTTAGACTTTTCCCACATGTAGTTAGTTACTTCTTAATTATTATATATATTTTTTACATTATGCACTATGAAAAACTACAACAAAAAAAGAATGATTTCGTATCATACGGATAAGTTTTACCGCGGACTTTTATTTTGAAGGCAAAATCCGGAAACCGGAAGTCTTAATGTGTGGATAGGATTCAGCTAGTGTCGCTGCCGTTACGCTAATCAAAGTGATTGATGACACTACTACAGCATACATAGCACATATAATAACATTATTTCCAGTCTTCTGTGGCCTGACAGTGAAAAGAACTCCCCACCTGTCAACATACTACATCGCATCCACCAGAAAGAACACTGTATTGAAATCCACTGCATCTGGTAATTTAATAGGAATGCTGTCTCCATGTGGGCGAGTTGTGAGATTACTGACCATTTCTGAAACATAATTTCACGAAAACTGTTATTACAAAAGTTATATTTACTTTATGTTATTTATAACTTTGATGTGACATTATTTAATTCATTGTAAAAACATCACACTAAAGTTTTCTATTTTTTTTATTCACAAAATTGTAGAGCAAAGTTGAACAACATCCCATAATTGGTCGCGCTTTTATTTAGCAACTTTAGATATTTTATTACTTACTTTTTTTAGTCATTATTCTTCTCTTTCGTTCAGGTGCTAAGCATTTGATTTGACAAGTGGGACTGACTAGTTGCGTCACTCATCTGGAGGAGGTTGATCCGGACCTTGCGCGTGGCGGTGGAAGTGTAATGTCAGTTTTCGTCGGCTTGTCAAATATTGAAGTGAGGGTGTGTTCGCCATTTACCTGGAGTAACATTAATTTCTTATTGAAAGTACTTTACTAAACAAGAGGACATAGATACAGCGGTAAATTATTATTTATTGTGTTAACGCTGGCTACTAGTCTGGAGAAAGCAGAGTCCGGATTAAAGGTATGCTTGTGAAGGGGGAGTCTACTGCTTTTGTCGTTCGGGAAAACCTTTCCTATTTCCTGTATGATGATGATGTTTGGCCTTCAACTAAAACAGGTACTAGATATCCAGAGACAGACAGTAGCTAACGGACCAGTAATTTCAAAGTTCTTTCAAAATAAGATAATTTAGCTAGCTAGCTTGCCATAAGTGGAGGGTCAGTCTGCTTGCAAACTCACCATAACAAAGTCAGTGTCAACTGCTGGCTAACGTTGCAACAAGTGTTGTTACAAACATTGTAACCTTCAGTATCGTTTTCTGTTGTTGGAGATGTTTTGTAGCTTTCCACCTGGCTTGTTTAACAAGTGAGTTGGCTAGACATGATGATTTACATATGCAACATTTTCCAGATAACAATATGGGAAATATTGGTTACTAGTGGCTGAGACTGATAGCAACTAGCCTACTACAGTAAAACCCGCCATTGTCAATGGCATTGACCACATATAATTCTGGTAGTATTATAGCATAGCCATAGGCCTATCATTTGTAGTTAGTTGCACCTCGCTCCAAATCAATGTCCTTGACTGAATGGTAGGTCATTTTAGGCCTACATTTTAAACAAATTGCAATTTAGGTTGGCTGCATGATTGAGCAGAATTGTAGGACTAGTATCAGCATAAGGTGATCAGAACTGAGGAGTTAGCCTAGTTCAGGTACCCAAACAAACAGCCTAGTTTGATAAGACCTAGCTAGCTCTCAAAAACCCTTCTCAGTATGTAGGGTTTTCAGCCATTACATTACCCCACATTTGACTCCGTGTAAACTACAATTCCGACGCTGTATTTTAACGTTTAGAAACGTCAGTAATCATCGCTTACGAAATGGTTTTCGAAACATATGCAGGTATGCCCGTTATCGTTCATGTCAGCGAGAAATAATGTTTCAAAGAAAAAATATAGTTACTGTAGCAGTTTTGCACAGATCCATACTGTGTGTGCCTCCAGTTGACGAACTACACTTCCTCCCCAGTTAGCTTACACACAGGTGTTCAGAGCACGATATATAGCTAATTAGCATAGGTGGTCGCCTATGTCTTCTGTCAGTCTTCCATAAACAAGCGCTGTAACATGGAGATATGCCCGTGAGGGAACACTAACCCTATAAAGGTGTGTAGTAATTTCACTTTTTTAAATTATTTTTTATTATTTCTTGCTGATATGAAAGATAAGTTCCTTATGTTTCCAAAACCGCATCGCAAGCGATGCATTTTAATGTTCTTAAGCCAATGAGTCGGTCTAACGTTGCCGTGTTTTGGCCTTCTAATCCCTTTTAAATATTGTGTGTTTGAATTATAGACTTCTGGGTTGTACCATTGGATTAGTCTTCTGCATCCCGTTAGTCTGTGTGATTAACTGGGGCTGAGCTAGAGCGTTGTTTGTGAGACAAGGGCGGATCCCGAAGGGGCCCTGGGCCGGGTAAAAAAAGACGTCTGTAGAGTCCGACTGGTTTGAGCTACAAACTATTAAAGCTACAAGCTATTAAAGCTATCTATGAAAAGCTGGGACTCTCACGAACACGCACATGTAACATGTTTTGCTTTATGGCGCTCACAAGCTACACAGGTTGTTAGAAGGTAAGGGGTTCTTCTACATAGAAGATCATAGGAAATCCCAGGACCTGGTCTATAATACTGTAATAAGCTCACATAGTTTATGTCACAAACTTCAAACTTCACACAGTTGTCACTGACTAGTTGGATATTCATTTCCCGGTGAGCAAACCATTTCTGTATTTAAAGAATTCATATAAATTCATTTTTATCTGGTTTTTGCTTTCGCAGACCTTATTTTTTATTTACATTTGTCAATAAAACTCATGAATGCAACTGTTTATGTCAACTTGTTTTGTCTTGTACTTGTAGCCCTGGTTGTCCTGAGAAGAAAATGTTTTGGAAACATAAGGAACTAATCTTTCATATCGGGGAGAAATAATAATAAAACATTTAAAAAAGTGAAATTACTACACACCTTTTATAGGGTTATGGTTGGTGTTCCCACACGGCAATATCTCCATGTTACAGCGCTTGTTTACGGGAGACAGACGGAAGACATAAGCAGCCACCTGTGCTAATTAGCTATCCAGCATGCTCCAAATGCCTGTGTGTAAGCGTAACTGGGGAGGAAGTGTAGTTCGTCAACTGGAGGCGCACACAGCGTATGGATATGTGCAAAACTGCTACAGTAAGTGTATCATTTTTCATTTGAAAGATTATTTCTCGCTGATATGAAAAATAAGGGGCATGTCAGCATATGTTTCGAAAACCGTTTCGCAAGCGATGATTGTTGACGTTTCTAAACGTGAAAACATTGCGTTGGAATTGTAGTTCACACACAGCCAACCGTGGGCGACGCTAACCGCTGAAAATCCTATGTATAATAAGGGTTTTCGAGAGCTAGATAATACCCTCATGTAGACTTTTGTAGACTGTAGGTTGCTGTGTTTGAAACAGTTCGAGCTAAGTGTCATGCTCAGATTTTAGGAAAATAAATTGGGGCATAAACATGTAGGAAATTCCTCCTTATCCTTTTCCGCGGGCCTGTATTGAAAAAGGAATCCTTGTGTTTGTGTTGTCAGCCTTTGTTGGGTGTGGTGTGTGATGAGCATCACTTGATGACACAACCAGACATACCTGAGAAGAGGGGGACACAACTAGATTCAGCCTTGATTACATTAACCATGTTTCCATCCACAGTTTTTATGCTAGTAAAGTCATACCGTTTAAAAAGCTGTGATGGAAACGGGAAGTTTCGGAAACAATTTAAAAAATGCTGACAGATAATTTGTTCGTTCGACGTGGTGGGATCTTTTTGTGTCTGTACACTTAATTATGCGCGACATGGCGGTGGAAACACCTTTTTGCGCATATATTGATATAATAATCACCATATTGAGGTAAACCTGGAGTCACGTGATGATATGGTGTGTGGTCCTCCCACTACGACTCGGGAAACCATGCAGTTTATTAGGCTACAGATTAAATAAATTATGATGAACTTCACAGGGTGGTGAAAGTGCACGGTGATGAGCTTGATGCTACTTTCCAATAACTGTCAAGGGTCTTATTCTGGTGACATCATGATCGATGCTAGACTGCCGTTTGACAAATAAAAAAATTATCTTATCCTTAACAATCCAATCATGTAGCCTACCCGCAGAGCTTACCCGCACTGTATCTGCAAGTTGTTGGCTGTAGTGCAAGTGCTAAGACCAGAGTAGGCACATTTGCTATTTAACGCAACCATTTGTGAAAATGCGATGGAAACACAATGAACATTAGATTTTTATTGGTTGCATGAAAATGTAAGTGAAAAGTAAATGTGTGGACTACATCATCATGCACTGATTTTTACCCACAACAAGTCAGTTTGGTGCAAACACCACTGGTAGGAAAATGCTCATATTTTCTTTATGCAGATTTTAGAATATTCGCATAAATTTGTCGCCAATTGGATGGAAACCTAGTTAGTAAGACACAATCACATTTTGTTCTATTCATGGGAATACTTGGGATAAGATTTCCTAAATAAAACTACTTTTTGTATCTTAATTCCTGATGATTTTAGTTATTTTTTTTTATACCAAAAACTAAAATCCCCCTCTTTCTAAAACATTTTTATTTTTAACTTTGGGGGCGGGGGGTGGTTTTGGCCCACGGTCCGCCTGTTTCCGACCCCTGCCTTAGGATAATGTCAACTGTCAAGGCAGATTATCAGATGTGTGTTGTTAATAGATCTGAAAAGATTTGATTGAGTTGTTAGTTGTCCAAATTTTGTACCAGAATTGCTGTGAATGTGGTGACAACAAGAATATACTGCTTTACATGTTGTCTAATATCACGTCTTCTCACCCCTCCCAGGATGCTAAGAAGGCTCTGAGTTGGGGCTCCAAGATGAGTGTGACGTCATGGTTCCTGGTCAGCAGCTCAGGCACAAGACACCGGTTGCCACCGGAGATGATCTTTGTGGGCCGGGAGGAGTGCGAGCTCATGCTGCAGGTGTGTACGACGTCAAGATTCCCTAAAAACACGCCACTTCGATACAGCTACTACCGGAAGTGACTTTTTCGTAGCAGATTAGGAGAATTTATGCAGCAGGTTAGGATAATTAACATAGCAATTTAGGAGAATTAGCTTAAGGTTAGGAAAAGGGTTAGGATTAGCGAAAATGATCTCCTAACCTGCTATGAAAAGTCACTTCCAGTCGTAGCTGTATGGAGGTGGTGCGTTTTTAGGGATTACCGTATGACATCCGTAGCACCTTCTGTTTAGACACCAAACACCATCAGCCTGTCATGTGACACTTAGCCAATCAACTGTCCATCCACCTTCTTGTGAAAGGACGTAGCCTATATTAGGGTCCTGACTCAAGGAAAATAAGTTAGGTTAATGTACGAGAGATCTGTGGGAGATGACCTGTGTGTACATGAGAGGTGTTTATTTGTGTTTGTGTGTTACAAGGGTGTTTTAAGAGCAGTGCCTGCTAGGAGAATTGCCTCTGGCAAATGTCAAAGCAAAATGCAACTGACACATTCCACCGTGCTATTTTTCTCCATGTTTTCTAGTTTTCTGTTTGGTATCATTCGGGAGTTTCTCTCTGTGTACTTCTCGCTCTTGCCTTCTCTCTGTATTTAAGCCACTGGAAAAAAGAATGCTGTCTTGAAAATAGTTTATAAACTTTCCTCAGACTGTGGTCTGCTCAAAATGACCAGCCCACCACATCTGCTTGTAGAATTGAAAAGTTGCTCTTGTCCACATTCAGGCATCACTGGCTCCAGCAAAACCTCAGCCTCTCCTATTGGAAATTATGCTTACTTATATTCCCTCTTTTTAAGTGTGCATGCTTTCTGGTCTGGCATGTGCTACAGCCCAAGCATATTTCAGTCTTGTCCCTTTTTGGCATTGTATAATCTTTTGTTTTTGTATTTGCAATGTAAAATGACAATACCCACATAAACCGAAGTTTGGTGACTGTCTGTAACGTGAGCATTCCGTTTGGCTTTTTGACAGATGTGGAACTGGAGCCATTTCAAGTGAAAGTTGTTTAGGGCCTTGATGTTGTCTCTCCGTAACAGTTACAGTCTGTGTGAACAGTATGTGCCTCCACAAGCCCAACAAGTAGGCCATGAAGTCCCTATATAAATAGAGCAACTGTATTGGTCACTGTGCACATCTGCACGGCTGTGGGGTGCCAGAGGTCGCATTAGTCTCAGATAAGATAGATTGACATTCCTCTTGGAAAGTGGGGTAATGTTGTAACTGAGTGGTGTTTTATTGATTATTTGAGACCAGACTTTTTGATGTCAAGGGCAATTCCACGGTAACGGAACTTTCACTTAAAATGTATGCTAAACAAAAAAAAATGATTTCAAGTTTAACAAGTCATACAACTCTATGCACAACGACCACTTTTAACAATTTACACTGAAACTTGTACAAAAAAAAACATTTACTGGAAGAACTGTGCAGATGCAAAGTTTGGTAAAATAATTTTGATAAAATCTCCATCTGTTTTTTGTGTCCACACGTTTCCCAAAAACTCTGCAGAAAGAATGGGGTGTCAGCTATGACATAACATATTGGCTTTGAAAAAATCTATTTTGGTTATTGAACTACAGTAAGTTGTGGATTTACACCCAGTAACGGAATTTCATCATGGGTCCCTGATCTGTAATACACAGAAGTGCATAATTCTGGATATGAATGCCATTCTCTTCATGGTGATGTATCCTAAATAGGTACACAGGTAGAAATATGTAATATCCTCCTTTGCATATTTTGATATTATTCTACACACGCTATTATTTTAATGAGCTCTGCC
This sequence comes from Coregonus clupeaformis, assembly GCF_020615455.1. Taxonomy (NCBI): domain Eukaryota; kingdom Metazoa; phylum Chordata; class Actinopteri; order Salmoniformes; family Salmonidae; genus Coregonus; species Coregonus clupeaformis. Next base: position 27,123,464 of record NC_059220.1, read on the forward strand.
CCCAAACAAGATCAAATTTGGTTGGTCCAGACCAGACCAAATCTGAACCAATCCAGGGCTTGACATTCACTATTTTTTTTGCCACTTGTAGGACAGATTTTTTTATTTATTTTTTTAAAGCTCAAGTGACTTGGTCTGTAACACAATTGTATGATGTAAGGATGACACTTTTCAAATAAAATGCATTACAATTTTTTTTACCAAAGACAAAAATGTAGGCTACACTCTTCCTATTGGCTTCTTTGCATATTCAAGCCTGTCTCAAAATACAATACTCCCCTTTTAAGGCTCTCCTGGAGGATGGTTGGCCACCCTTGGTAGTCTATAAAATATACTTTTTTTTTAATGTCTTTATAAAATAATTCCCTCCAGGGCTCGAAATTATGGGCATCCCATCACCCAAAAAATATACGGTTCAAAACAGACTCTGGGACAGTTCTTGGACAACCAATCCAAAAATCATACAACCACTGCACATAAACATTTTTTTAAAGCAATGAGGCTGTTTAGCTTAAAATGTTGATAATGTTTTATTTCTTCATATTATAAGCTCAACAATGCGTACATGGCTATAGGTTATTAGCGAATGTTCCAAAATGCAATTAGCGGGAAAACACAATTCTCATGTGACAGATATGAAAATATGTGGAGTGTTGCATATTTAATCTTTGGTCTCTTTCTCCCCCAAATGAACTTCTTTATGACAGAGTCAAGTTTAGAACCATAACCTATAGGAGGCGGCAGTGGTAACATGGAATTCATAAAATTGATACAAGGGTGGACATTCATTTGAATAATTGAGGTTCTAGCATTCAAAGAAGTGGCCATAGCGGTTAATATTTTTATGTATTTTTTGATCTTTTGAAAGGTTTCTAAGTAGTTATTCCTGCAAGTAGTGTGAATAGCGGGGGATATGGTAATGTATAAGTAGGTGATTTGCTTCTTCACACGGATCATGGGTGGTAGTTGCACGCTTCCCATAGCGGAGTTAAGCGGTAGTGGGGCTGATTTGGACCAGTTTATCTTGTAACCAGACCATGGGCTGAATGCTGTGAAAATAGACATTATTGGCTGGAGGGATTTCTGAGCGTTTGCGACGTAGAGCATTATGTCATCTGCATACAGAGAAATTGCATGTTCAGTTTGTTTGATTTTGATATGCGAGGAAGACGAATTTTGACTTATGCTTTGTGCCAGCGGTTCAAGAGAGCGAGCAAATAGCATAGGGGAGGCGGGACAACCTTGTTTACATCCTCGTTGAATGGTAAATGGATTAGAATGGGTAGTGCCAGTAGATATAATAAAAGGATGATTCACATACATGGTCCCCTGTAGCTCAGTTGGTAGACCCTTTAATAAACCCTGTTTGGTCAGGATGGATGAGCTTGTTAATAACTTTCTCTAGGCGCATGGCTGGAACTTTGGCATACTGTGCATTCAGGAAAGTATTCAGACCCATTCCCCTTTTCCACATTTTGTTACGTTACAGCCTTATTCTAAAATGAATTAAATAAAAACTGTTCCTCATCAATATACACTCAATACCCCATAATGAGAAAGCGAAAGGTTTTCAGAAATTTTTAAAAATGTATTAAAAATAAAAAACAGAAATACCTTATTTACATAAGTATTCAGAACCTATGAGACTCGAAATTGAGCTCAGGTGCATCCTGTTTCCATTGATCATCCTTGAGATGTTTCTACAACTTGATTGGAGCCCATCTGTGGTAAATTCAATTGATTGGACATGATTTGGAAAGGCACACACCTGCCTATATAAGGTCCCACAGTTGACAATGCATGTCAGAGCAAAAACCAAGCCATGAGGTCGAAGGAATTGTCCGTAGAGCTCAGAGACAGGATTGTGTCGAGGCACAGATCTGGGGAAGGGTACCAAAAAAATTCTGCAGTATTGAAGGTCCCCAAGAACACAGTGGCCTCCATCATTCTTAAATGGAAGAAGTTTGGAACCACCAAGACTCTTCCTAGAGCTGGCCGCCCAGCCAAACTGAGCAATTGGGTGAGAAGGGCCTTGGTCAGGGAGGTGACCAAGAACCCGATGGTCACTCTGACAGAGCTCCAGAGTTCCTCTGTGGAGATGGGAGAACCTTCCAGAAGGACAACCATCTCTGCAGCACTCCACCAATCAGGCCTTTATGGTAGAGTGTGCAGACGGAAGCCACTCCTCAGTAAAAGGCAAATGACAGCCCGCTTGGAGTTTGCCAAAAGGCACCTAAAGGACTCTCAGACCATGAGAAACAAGATTCTCTGGTCTGATGAAACCAAGATTGAACTCTTTGGCCTGAATGCCAAGCGTCACATCTGGAGGAAACCTGGCTCTATCCCTACGGTGAAGCATGGTGGTGGCAGCATCATGCTGTGGGGATGTTTTTCAGTGGCAGGGACTGGGAGACTAGTCAGGATCGAGGGAACGATGAATGGAGCAAAGTACAGAGAGATCCTTGATGAAAACCTGCTCAGGACCTCAGACTGGGGCAAAGGTTCACCTTCCAACAGGAGAACGACCCTAAGCACACAGCCAAGACAACGCAGGACTGGCTTCAGGACAAGTCTCTGAATGTCCTTGAGTGGCCCAGCCAGAGCCCGGACTTGAACCCGATCGAACATCTCTGGAGAGACCTGAAAATAGCTGCGCAGCAACGCTCCCCAACCTGACAGAGCTTGAGAGGATCTGCAGAGAAGAATGGGAGAAACCCCCCAAATACAGGTGTGCCAAGCTTGTAGCTTCATACCCAAGAAGACTCGAGGCTGTAATCGCTGCCAAAGGTGCTTCAACAAAGTACTGAGTAAAGGGTCTGAATACCTATGTAAATTTGCTAAAATGTCTAAAAACCTGTATTTGCTTTGTCATTATGGGGTATTGTGTGTAGATTGATGAGGGGAAAAAAACAATTTAATCCATTTTAGAATAAGGCTGTAACATAACAAAATGTGGAAAAAGTCAAGTGGTCTGAATCCTTCCCGAATGCACTGTACATCTTCATTTCTGTTCCGATTAAACTGATTGGCTGTAAATTAGCACAATTTGTGAGTTATTTTCCTTTCTTAGGGATTAGGGATATAGTAGCTGTGTTGATGTCTCTGTGGAATTGTTCTTTTTCAATAGCAATGTTAAGCGATTCAAGAATAACTGGTCCTAGCTCATCCCAAAAGTTGTGAATGAGTTCAGGAGATATTCCATCAATACCAGACGCTTTATCTTTCTTCATATTTAAAAGAGCAGCTTTCAGTTCAGATAAAGTGACTGGTTCCTCTAATAAAACTGTTTATTTCTGAAAAAGTTTGGGCAACGTAAGGTTCTCCAGGAAGTATCAAAGCTATGTGAATAACTCTAAATCTGAATAATATGCTCTAAAAGTTGCTCAGATATCAGTCCCTTAGTAGGGGATCTAAATAGCTGTATTGATGATCTTGTTTCAGCATGTTTAAGATGCAGCGCCAGTAAGTGGCTAGGCCTACTCCCTTGAAAATAGTGTTTTTGTCACACCCTCTGCATAATGAATTCTGCTCTGTCGAAACAGGTCATTAAGTTCCAGTCTACTTATTTATAGCTACATTTCTCTCTCTGTTGAATAGTTGTCTTCCAGCATTTTCCAATGACTTCTGAAGTCTTCATTTCTGTAAATTAGAGGAAAAATGTGTAGTGTATACCATAGTTGAGTCCTCCACTGAGTGATAATTTATTTCTAAAAATGATTTTAAATTGGATCTAAACTGAAAGATGAAGTCAGTTGTGTAGTAAAGTATTATTAAACCATCTCAGTGCACATTTTTTCATTGGGAAGATTTGAAATGTACAAAAGAATGGGATTATGGTCAGAATGTTTTTTATAAATTCCATGTTACCTTTAATATCAGTAGATGTTAAAGCATAGCAAATTCTCGAGAAAAGTCTAAAATCTAGCAGAAAAGCATGTATAGTCCTTAGTTGTGGGATTATGAAATCTCCAACAGTCATTAAGATTAAGATCTTTAAGAAATTGTTTAAGTGCATTGGAAGCATTCACTTGTGATGAGCTATGAGAAGGTCCAGATCTACGCTACCAGTCAAAAGTTTGGACCCACCTACTCATTCAAGGGTTTTTCTTCATTTTTACTATTTTTTACATTGTAGAATAATAGTGAAGGGTGGCTATTTTGAAGAATCTCAAATATAAAATATATTTTGATTTGTTTAACACTTTTTTGGTTACTACATGATACTATATGTGTTGTTTCATAGTTTTGATGTCTTCACTATTATTCTACAATGTAAAAAAAATGTAAAACTAAAGAAAAACCCTTGAATGAGTAGGTGTGTCCAAACTTTTGACTGGTACTGTATCTAGCTTAGAATCAATAATGGCATTCATGCCAGTTCCAATAATAAGCGTATAATCTGATCAATTGAGCAGGCTTCTGGTTACAGAAGGGAGAAAATCTTTGTCATATGAGTTATAAGCATCAATAGATACAAATGCTATTTTACTTCCATACAGAGTGGAACATATGTAAGTAAATCTGCCCTGTTTATCATTTCCACTTTTTTCAATTGTAAGGGGTAGATTGCATTTATGTAGAATAAGCACCCCTTTAGATTTAGATATGAAGCAGGAGGCAGCTGCCAGTTTGTAGTCTTTAAAAAAAAAGGTATATGGACATCACCCTCTAAAAGATGTGTGTTGTGATGTATTTCTGGTAGATGTTTTCTAAGACCCCCTTTCCATCTGTTTGACCAGAAATCAAAGCCTTTGCTTTTTCCTAATTTATAGGATCGAAAATGGTTGGAAAATGTATATATGCCTCCATCTAAAAAATGTATACAATAATCTTAGCTTTCATTTAACACCCAATTTTGATATGCTCCAATGAACTTCATGTTGATGCTCATGGATCCTTTTACATGGACATTACCCAATACTGTAGAGCTTTCAAAGTGTTGATGGTAATACCAAACAAACCAGGATAATCGTACTAGGCATTGCTTCAATTTATAATTGCCCACTGCTGATTTGAGAAAGGAAAATAGCTACTCCATAAAACTAGAGCCTCTAAAATCTCCAAATTAGTGGTTAACCAGTGGAGGCTCCTCAGAGGAGGAAGGGGAGGACCATCCTACTCAGTGAACTTCATAAAAATTGTGCAACATTAATAAAGTTATCCTTTTTAGATAAAACTACTAAATATATTCACGTCACCAAATAACTGATTTAAAATACACTGTTTTGCAATGAAGGTCTACCTGAAGGACATGTACCTGAATTTGTCCAATAGAAACACTAGTTTTGGTTCCAAAACGTAAAGTTTTGCAACTGTTTGGACTAACGATTACACCCTAGATGAGCTAGATGCAGGCAAGCGTGTGCAAGGTGGTATTGAATGTGTCACTGTCTGTCACCTTGATTACTCCAATTTGTCTCTCGACATGTGCACCTACGTTAAACTTTCATTTGTAGGCTAGGTTGTAGCAACCTCATGATGAGTATAGGGACAATTTGAGAGTCATGTAGTAGCCTAAGCCTATGTTACATTGAGCTGGGTGAATGGAATATGAATGACAGTCATCCAATATCCTGTAATAGAAATAAGGCCATGCTCATTAAAAAAAAAAGATTGTCCTCCCTAATCTTAAATGGCACCGACTGCCACTGTGGTTAACATGCAGTAGGTGACAACAATATGAATGAACGATAGTAACAGTAATAACTAAACAAATGAGTTAGGTGGGTGAAAGGTCTGTCTTTGATGTGGTGAAGAGGAGGCCTGGAGTGGATAATGAGTGGAAGAGAGAGAGAGAGAGAGTGGCTCAGCCTGCCGTAATTACTGTTTTTGTTCTGCCCGTTAATTAATGAGCAGAACTACAGTAGAGCTGTCTTTCTAATCCTCCTGCCCTGCCGGCTGGTGGCTTGTTGAGGACAGGGATGAATTGTTGAGTTGTGTAAAGTGCTCTCCTTGCCTGTTCAGTGTCAGACTTGGGTCGTCTTCATCCAGCGGGTACCAGAATGACCCGGCTTGTATTGGTTAGGAGTAATAGTGATTCTTTGCAGGAATGTAAGCAAACTCAAAGGCCTATCTGTTTGACTATGAGCACAGTTATCTACTGTACATGCATGTAGCCTTCATTGCAGATATTTTGTTTCACTGCTTAAACTCATGACAGTATCCAATCTCTGAGGTTTCTTAGCCATTGCCCATCAGTATGAGATGCTCAGGTATGTTCTCTGTCTTGTTTTACAGTCGCGCAGTGTGGACAAGCAACATGCTGTCGTCAACTACGACCCAGCCACAGACGAGCACATGGTGAAGGACCTGGGCAGCCTGAACGGGGTGAGTCTCATCTTGTCCCCTGCATACATGTTGAATAAAGGATCCAGCTAGCCACTTCATGGAGGGTCCAGAGGACCACTACCAGTCCCCCAGGCTTTAGCACAAAAGAGCCCTCTCTCAGTGCCAGAGGCAGTTGCTAGAGCAGCAATGAGCACAGCATTTTCTGCTTTTCTATGGTCTCCTTCTTTCTCTCTCTCTACCCCTCTCTCTGTCTTTTTCGCTCTATTTCTGCCTCACTCTCTCTCTTTCTCTCTCTCCCTCCCCCTGACGCCTCCCGCTTTACTATTGCCACTTCATTGCACTGTTCCAGCAAAGCACTGGACTGAGGAGAGGGAAAGACTGTAGTGTTTCTCTTGGCACCAGCAGTTGGAGCAGCCAACTCTAAACAGAGCAGAATAGAACGTCAGAAGCATGTTACTGAAATGTGTCATGGCAGTTTGTTTTCCTATTACTTTGACAATTATCTTTATTTAGTCTACTTATGGTGGTGAGCCCTTTTTTAAGCACTGTTAGGCTATAGCCTTCCACTAAGCGATACTTGATACAGTATCTATACCTCTGGATTGTGGGTTTAATTTAGATTATGCAGAGTGTAATGTAATTAAGTCGTGTAGCTTTTGCTGGTGTGTGAGTGCTCTCAGAGTTAGCCTGCTCTCTACCCACCTGTCCCCTGACTGCCTTCCTGAGCCTACTCAGGGCAGATGGCCATTGCATAACTGCATAATCTCATTAATCCCTTAATTTACAGGTAGTATATCTTACATTTCACTAGGAGACAGGCAACTGCTAAGCAGCACCTAGCTAGGAAAACTCCAGAGGATGTGTGTGCAATGGAATGACCTGTTGCCAGTGTGACAACTAACTCTTTTATCATCAGTATCTGTTTTTATTCCAATGGCAGTGAACTAATCATGATTGTTGATTTTTCTGAAGCTTTTAATGTAAACGCACCAAAACAAACAGTTTTATCTATTTTCTCCCTAGACTTTTGTGAATGATCTGAGAATCCCAGACCAGACTTACATCACCCTGAAGCCCTCTGATGTCATCCGCTTTGGATATGATATCCTTTTGATTATCTGATAATGATTGTAATTCTTTTTAGTGTTTTATTGATTATTCAATCTTCATTGTTTGGGGATTTTCTTTATTGGATCAGAAGAATGCATACTTTTGAACCTCTGAGTGCTCTCTTATGCTTGTTTCTTACAAACAATTGGATTCCATAAAGCTTTGGTCTATACTTGCTGGTAGAAAGGAATTTCAAATATTCATTTTCTTTTCCCTCAGTGGTTTGTGCACCAAACTCTCCCAGCATGTTAATTCCCTGTGGTTTGAGTCAGGGTTTTTAGATTATGCTCAACTCTGGACTGAAAAGCTCTTGGACCCTTGAACCTCTGAGCTGAAAAACATGAATAATGAAATTGAGTTTAGATAACTGGGACAAAAGATGCTTAAAGGTAGACGTTTTTAGTATGCGTTGCCATGCCACATGCCACATGTCTCAGAGTTCTCCGAAAGTTAGAGCTTCAAGGACTGCATAGGCTAATAATTATCTAAAATGGCAAGTGTCAGTGACATGTATTATTCTAACCCAATGGCTCCAGATTGAAAATGCCTTCCTTAACTCTTCTTCCACATTCTCATATGTACGTCCTGGAGAGGAGTCAACACAAGGTGCCAGAGGAGGCTCTCAAAGTAAGTGAGAACTGCCACACATATACAGTGGGGAAAAAAAGTATTTAGTCAGCCACCAATTGTGCAAGTTCTCCCACTTAAAAAGATGAGAGAGGCCTGTAATTTTTATCATAGGTACACGTCAACTATGACAGACAAATTGAGAGAGAAAAAATCCAGAAAATCACATTGTAGGATTTTTAATGGATTTATTTGCAAATTATGGTGGAAAATAAGTATTTGGTCACCTACAAACAAGCAAGATTTCTGGCTATCACAGACCTGTAACTTCTTCTTTAAGAGGCTCCTCTCTCCTCCACTCGTTACCTGTATTAATGGCACCTGTTTGAACTTGTTATCAGTATAAAAGACACCTGTCCACAACCTCAAACAGTCACACTCCAAACTCCACTATGGCCAAGACCAAAGAGCTGTCAAAGGACACCAGAAACAAAATTGTAGACCTGCACCAGGCTGGGAAGACTGAATCTGCAATAGGTAAGCAGCTTGGTTTGAAGAAATCAACTGTGGGAGCAATTATTAGGAAATGGAAGACATACAAGACCACTGATAATCTCCCTCGATCTGGGGCTCCAAGCAAGATCTCACCCCGTGGGGTCAAAATGATCACAAGAACGGTGAGCAAAAATCCCAGAACCACACGGGGGGACCTAGTGAATGACCTGCAGAGAGCTGGGACCAAAGCAACAAAGCCTACCATCAGTAACACACTAAGCCGCCAGGGACTCAAATCCTGCAGTGCCAGATGTGTCCCCCTGCTTAAGCCAGTACATGTCCAGGCCCGTCTGAAGTTTGCTAGAGTGCATTTGGATGATCCAGAAGAGGATTGGGAGAATGTCATATGGTCAGATGAAACCAAAATAGAACTTTTTGGTAAAAACTCAACTCGTCGTGTTTGGAGGACAAAGAATGCTGAGTTGCATCCAAAGAACACCATACCTACTGTGAAGCATGGGGGTGGAAACATCATGCTTTGGGGCTGTTTTTCTGCAAAGGGACCAGGACGACTGATCCGTGTAAAGGAAAGAATGAATGGGGCCATGTATCGTGAGATTTTGAGTGAAAACCTCCTTCCATCAGCAAGGGCATTGAAGATGAAACGTGGCTGGGTCTTTCAGCATGACAAAGATCCCAAACACACCGCCCGGCAACGAAGGAGTGGCTTCGTAAGAAGCATTTCAAGGTCCTGGAGTGGCCTAGCCAGTCTCCAGATCTCAACCCCATAGAAAATCTTTGGAGGGAGTTGAAAGTCCGTGTTGCCCAGCGACAGCCCCAAAACATCACTGCTCTAGAGGAGATCTGCATGGAGGAATGGGCCAAAATACCAGCAACAGTTTGTGAAAACCTTGTGAAGACTTACAGAAAACGTTTGACCTGTGTCATTGCCAACAAAGGGTATATAACAAAGTATTGAGAAACTTTTGTTATTGACCAAATACTTATTTTCCACCATAATTTGCAAATAAATTCATTAAAAATCCTACAATGTGATTTTCTGGATTCTTTTTTTCTCATTTTGTCTGTCATAGTTGACGTGTACCTATGATGAAAATGACAGGCCTCTCATCTTTTTAAGTGAGAGAACTTGCACAATTGGTGGCTGACTAAATACTTTTTTCCCCCACTGTACATGTCATCTATGAATGTAAGTGATAGTCTGGTAGGGGCTTTTTCATATCCTGCTTTCCTTTTGCGTGTATTAGCATGAGAAGTACACCAGCCAGCTGCAGATGAGTATGAAGGCCCTGGAGGCCAGAAAGAGGGAGAAGGAGAGGCAGCATGCTGAGGAGAGAACCAGAGACTCATCCCGCTCCAAACAGGAGAAAGCTGAGCATAAAGCTGCCCTCGCAGCAGGTAAAACTCTGTTTAACTCACAACTTCAGCCCTGTCCCAGTCCTCTTGTTGTCCTTTTACATTTACATTTACGTCATTTAGCAGACGCTCTTATCCAGAGCGACTTACAAATTGGTGCATTCACCCTATAGCCAGTGGGATAACCACTTTACAATTTTTTTATTTAATTTTTTTTGGGGGGGGAGGGGGGGGTAGAAGGATTACTTTATCCTATCCCAGGTATTCCTTAAAGAGGTGGGGTTTCAAATGTCTCCGGAAGGTGGTGAGTGACTCCGCTGTCCTGGCGTCGTGAGGGAGCTTGTTCCACCATTGGGGTGCCAGAGCAGCGAACAGTTTTGACTGGGCTGAGCGGGAACTATGCTTCCGCAGAGGAAGGGGAGCCAGCAGGCCAGAGGTGGATGAACTCAATGCCCTCGTTTGGGTGTAGGGACTGATCAGAGCCTGAAGGTACGGAGGTGCCGTTCCCCTCACAGCTCCATAGGCAAGCACCATGGTCTTGTAACAGATGCGAGCTTCAACTGGAAGCCAGTGGAGTGTGCGGAGGAGCGGGGTGACGTGAGAGAACTTGGGAAGGTTGAACACCAGACGGGCTGCGGCATTCTGGATGAGTTGAAGGGGTTTAATGGCACAGGCAGGGAGCCCAGCCAACAGCGAGTTGCAGTAATCCAGACGGGAGATGACAAGTGCCTGGATTAGGACCTGTGCCGCTTCCTGTGTAAGGCAGGGTCGTGCTCTCCGAATGTTGTAGAGCATGAACCTACAGGATCGGGTCACCGCCTTGATGTTAGCGGAGAACGACAGGGTGTTGTCCAGGGTCACGCCAAGGCTCTTCGCACTCTGGGAGGAGGACACAACGGAGTTGTCAACCGTGATGGCAAGATCATGGAACGGGCAGTCCTTCCCCGGGAGGAAGAGCAGCTCCGTCTTGCCGAGGTTCAGCTTGAGGTGGTGATCCGTCATCCATACTGATATGTCTGCCAGACATGCAGAGATGCGATTCGCCACCTGGTTATCAGAAGGGGGAAAGGAGAAGATTAGTTGTGTATCGTCAGCGTAGCAATGATAGGAGATGCCATGTGAGGATATGACAGAGCCAAGTGAGGATATGACAGAGCCAAGTGACTTGGTGTATAGCGAGAATAGGAGAGGGCCTAGAACTGAGCCCTGGGGGACACCAGTGGTGAGAGCACGTGGTGCGGAGACAGCTTCTCGCCACGCCACTTGGTAGGAGCGACCGGTCAGGTAGGACACAATCCAAGAGTGAGCCGCGCCGGAGATGCCCAGCTCGGAGAGGGTGGAGAGGAGGATCTGATGGTTCACAGTATCAAAGGCAGCAGACAGGTCTAGAAGGACAAGAGCAGAGGAGAGAGAGTTAGCTTTAGCAGTGCGGAGAGCCTCCGTGACACAGAGAAGAGCAGTCTCAGTTGAATGACCAGTCCTGAAACCTGACTGGTTTGGATCAAGAAGGTTATTCTGAGAGAGATAGCAAGAGAGTTGGCTAAAGACGGCACGCTCAATAGTTTTGGAAAGAAAAGAAAGAAGGGATACTGGTCTGTAGTTGTTGACATCAGAGGGATCGAGTGTTGGTTTTTTGAGAAGGGGTGCAACTCTCGCTCTCTTGAAGACGGAAGGGACATAGCCAGCGGTCAAGGATGAGTTGATCAGCGAGGTGAGGTAGGGGAGAAGGTCACCGGAGATGGTCTGGAGAAGAGAGGAGGGGATAGGGTCAAGCGGGCAGGTTGTTGGGCGGCCTGCAGTCACAAGTCACAAGATTTTATCTGGAGATAGAGGGGAGAAAGAAGTCAAAGCATAGGGTAGGGCAGTGTGAGCAGGACCAGCAGTGTCATTTGACTTAACAAACGAGGATCGGATGTCGTCAACCTTCTTTTCAAAGTGGTTGACGAAGTCATCCACAGAGAGGGAGGAGGGGGGGAGAATGTGGCAAAGAGCTTCCTAGGGTTAGAGGCAGATGCTTGGAATTTATAGTGGTAGAAAGTGGCCTTAGCAGCAGAAACAGATGAAGAAAATGTAGAGAGGAGGGAGTGAAAAGATGCCAGGTGGTGAGTGAGTCTAGTTTTCTTCCATTTCCGCTCAGCTGCCCGGAGCTCTGTTCTGTGAGCTCGCAATGAGTCGTCAAGCCACGGAGCTGGAGGGGAGGACCTTCCGGCCGGGAGGATAGGGGACATAGAGAGTCAACGGATGCAGAAAGGGGGGAGAGGAGGGTTGAGGAGGCAGAATCAGGAGATTGGAGGGAGAAGGATTGAGCAGAGGGAAGAGATGATAGGATGGAAGAGGAGAGAGTAGCGGGAGAGAGAGAGCGAAGGTTGCGGCGGCGCATTACCATCTGTGTAGGGGCAGAGTGAGTAGTGTTGGAGGAGAGCGAGAGAGAAAAGGATACAAAGTAGTGGTCGGAGACATGGAGGGGAGTTGCAGTGAGATTAGTAGAAGAACAGCATCTAGTAAAGATGAGGTCAAGCGTATTACCTGCCTTGTGAGTAGGGGGGACGGTGAGAGGGTGAGGTCAAAAGAGGAGAGGAGTGGAAAGAAGGAGGCAGAGAGAAATGAGTCAAATGTAGACGTAGGGAGGTTGAAATCCCCCCAAAACTGTGAGGGGTGAGCCATCCTCAGGAAAGGAACTTATCAAGGCGTCAAGCTCATTGATGAACTCTCCAAGGGAACCTGGAGGGCGATAGATGACAAGGATATTAAGCTTAAATGGGCTAGTGACTGTGACAGCATGGAATTCAAATGAGGAGATAGACAGATGGGTTAGGGGAAAAATTGAGAATGTCCACTTGGGAGAGATGAGGATTCCTGTGCCACCACCCCGCTGACCAGATGCTCTCGGGGTATGCGAGAACACATGGTCAGACGAGGAGAGAGCAGTAGGAGTAGCAATGTTTTCAGTGGTAATCCATGTTTCCGTCAGCGCCAAGAAGTCGAGGGACTGGAGGGTAGCATAGGCTGGGATGAAGTCTGCCTTGTTGGCAGCAGAACGGCAGTTCCAGAGGCTGCCTGAGACCTGGAACTCCAGTTGTGTGGTGCGTGCAGGGACCACCAGGTTAGAGAGGCAGCAGCCACGCGGTGTGAGGCGTTTGTGTAGCCTGTGCGGAGAGGAGAGAACAGGGATAGGCAGAGGCATAGTTGACAGGCTGCAGCAAATGGCTACAATAATGCAGAGGAGATCGGAATGAAATGAACTAAACATCTGGGAAAGGAGAGAGCGGGGCCTCCCTCACCACAACTCCCAAATATAACTCTCCCAACTTCCACTTTAAAAATTAGAATTGTTGTAAACTACAGCGGTTCAATGTTTCTAGGAATAGACTCTAACTTACTTTATTCAGCTAGCTAACTTACAGTATTCTTCCATGAAAACCGCCCAGGGCACCGTATCCTATGACGCCATAGCTAACTAGCATGCTAGCATCCAATAACACACGGTTTAGCACCAATACTTGGTTACAACAAACTACCAATAGTGTGTTAACACACTAAACAGATAATTCGTGTCCGTGTCTAGTTCCTTTCATAACGCAGCAATAATTAAATGTTGGCTAGCTAGCACAAAGTCAGTCATGCTAGCTACACAAGTGGACTACACATCTCGAATGTTCAGAAAGGGAAGCTTTATGTTGCAAAATTCTCATTGACTAAAATTATATTGTATTTAGCTGCTACAGTACTGCTAGCTGGTAGTGTTGGCTAGCTAGCGATGGCTGTGGTGTTGACTTTGTTTGAAAAACGGCGTCGCTGCGAACGAGTGTAGCTGGCTAAAATGATATTGTATTTAGTTGCTACAGTTCTGCTAGCTGGTAGTGTTGGCTAGCTAGCAATGGCTGCGGTGTTGACTTTGTTTGAAAAACGGTGTCGCTGCGAACGAATGTAGCTGGCAAAAATTATATTGTATTTAGTTGCTACAGTACTGGTAGCGTTGGCTAGCTAGCAATGGCTGCGGTGATGACTTTGTTTGAAAAACGGCGTCGCTGCGAACGAATGTAGCTGGCTAAAAGGATATTGTGTTTAGTTGCTATAGTACTGCTAGCTGGTAGTGTTGGCTAGCTAGCAATGGCTGCGGTGTTGACTTTGTTTGAAAAACGGCGTCGCTGCGAACGAATGTAGTTGGCTAGCTAACCTCGATAGTTTCTCTATACTACACCTTTATCTTTGATACAAATACAACTATGTAGCTAGCTAACATTACACTAATGTACACCTATGCATTTTCTCTGCAAGGTCTCTGCAAATGTAGAAGAATGGTGCCGGAGGAGATGGCTGCCATTTTACGGGCTCCTAACCAATTGTGCTATTTTGTGTTTTTCGCGTTGTTTGTAACTTATTTTGTACATAATGTTTCTGCCACCGTCTCTTATGACCAAAAAGAGCTTCTAGATATCAGAACAGCGATTACTCACCTCGAACTGGACAAATATGTTTTATTTGACGAGTCGGACGCGAAGGACTTACTCCAGATACCCGACCAGGCCCAAATCCCCATCATTCGCATGAAGAGAAGACGCCGATACAGGGGTCGGCGAGTGGCTAACCCGCCTCTACCATCCGTCCTATTGGCCAACGTGCAATCATTGGAGAATAAACTGGATGAGCTACGTTCAAGACTATCCTACCAACGGGACATTAAAAACTGTAATATCTTATGTTTCACTGAGTCGTGGCTGAACGACGACGTGGATAATAAACAGTTGGCTGGTTTTTCCGTGCATCGGCAAGACAGAACAGATGCCTCCGGTAAGACAAGGGGTGGTGGTATGTGTCTATTTGTCAATAACAGCTGGTGCACGAAATCAAATATTAAGGAAGTCTCTAGGTTTTGCTCGCCTGAGTTAGAGTATCTCATGATAAGCTGTAGACCACACTATTTACCAAGAGAGTTTATCTATATTTTTAGTCTATTTACCACCACAAACCGATGCTGGCACTAAGACCACACTCAACGAGCTGTATAAAGCCATAAGCAAACAAGAAAATGCTCATCCAGAGGCGGCGCTCCAAGTGGCCGGGGACTTTAATGCAGGGAAACTTAAATCCGTTTTACCTCATTTCTACCAGCATGTTACATATGCAACAAGAAAAGAAAAAAACTAGACCACTTTTACTCCACACAGAGGTGCGTACAAAGCTCTCGCTCGCCCTCCATTTGGCAAATCTGACCATAATTCTATCCTCCCGATTCCTGCTTACAAGCAAAAACTAAAGCAGGAAGTACCAGTGACTCGCTTAATACGGAAGTGGTCAGATGATGCAGATGCTACGCTACAGGACCTTTTTGCTAGCACAGACTGGAATATGTTCCAGGACTCATCCGATGTCATTGAAGAGTATACCATATCAGTCACCTGCTTCATCAATAAGTGCATCGATGACGTTGTCCCGACAGTGACCGTACGTACATACCCCAACCAGAAGCCATGGATTACAGGCAACATCCGCACTGAGCTAAAGGGTAGAGCTGCCGCTTTCAAGGAGCGGGACTCTAACCCGGACGCTTATAAGAAATCCTGCTATGCCCTCAGACAAAAGATCAAACAGGCAAAGCTTAAATACAGGACTAAGATTGAATCCTACTACACCGGCTTCGATGCTCGTCGGATGTGGCAGGGCTTGCAAACTATTGCGGACTACAAAGGGAAGCCCAGCCGCGAGCTTAACACCTCCCTCTGCAACTGGATCCTGGACTTCCTGACAGGCCGCCCCCAGGTGGTAAGGGCAGTTAACAACACATCTGCCACACTGATCCTCAACACGGGGGCCCCTCAGGAGTGTGTGTTCAGTCCTCTCCTGTACTCCCTGTTCACCCATGACTGCATGGCCAAGCACAACTCCAACACCATCATTAAGTTTGCCGACGACACAACAGTGGTAGGCCTGATCACCAACAACGATGAGACAGACTATAGGGAGGAAGTCAGAGACCTGGCAGTGTGGTGCCAGGATAACAACCTCTCCCTTAACATGATCAAGACAAAAGAGATGATTGTGGACTACAGGAAAAGGAGTGCCGAGCATGCACCCATTCTCATCGACGGGGCTGTAGTGGAGCAGGTTGAGAGCTTCCAGTTCCTTGGTGTCCACATCACCAACAAACTATCATGGTCCAAACACACCAAGACAGTTGTGAAGAGGACACGACAATGCCTATTCTCCCTCAGGGGACTGAAAAGATTTGGCATGGGTCCTCAGATCCTCAAAATACTACAGCTGCACCATCGAGAGCATCCTGACTGGTTGCATAACCGCCTGGTATGGCAACTGCTCGGCCTCCGACCGCAAGGCGCTACAGAGGGTAGTGTGTAAGTCCCAGTGCATCACTGGGGCCAAGCTTCCTGCCATCCATGACCTCTATACCAGGCGGTGTCAGAGGAAGGCCCCAGAAATTGCCAGAGACTCCAGCCACCGTAGTGATAGACTGTTCTCTCCGCTACCGCAGGGCAAGCGGCACCAGAGTGCCAAGTCTAGGTCCAAAAGGCTTCTTAACAGCTTCTACCCCCAAGCCATAAGACTGCTAAACAGCTAATCAAATGGCTACCCGGACTATTTGCATTGACGCTGCTGCTACTCGCTGTTTATTATCTATGCATAGACACTTTACCCCTACCTACATGTACATATTACCTCAAGTACCTCAACTAACCTGTACCCCGCACATTGACTCGGTACCGGTACCCCCTGTATATAGCCTCGTTATTGTTATTTTATTGTTGCCCTTTTATTTTTTACTTTAGTTTATTTAGTAAATATTTTTCTTACTCTTATTTTTCTTAACTGCATTGTTGGTTAAGGGTTTGTAAGTAAGCATTTTTACACCTGTTGTATTCGGCGCATGTGACAAGTAATATTTGATTTGAAATGTTTAAGCAAATACAATTGATGAATTTAACTGTTTGTCTTTGTCACATACAGTACCAGCATATCAGTCTGTCATACCTCAGGTAAAAGATAGCTGCTGACGTCTATTCTAATATCTTATTCAAGTGAGGAAGATTGTCTCCTCATAAGCATTTTATACCACAAAGTGTTAGACGATCTGTTAAGATGCGCACAGCTCTCCTTGTTAAGGAGTGTGCGATAAAGCAACCTTATGAGATGACAGGTTCAAAGGTTCAATCCAGTAGGGTCAGACGTGCAGCATTACTAGTATGGAATGCCAGTTGGCAGGATGAGTGAAGTGACATTGGTCTTGCCTGCTGAGCATGTTGAGCTGGGACAGTTACAGCCTTATCTCTGTCTGCCATGCCTCTGGACTGGGGAGGAGTGCTGAACCAACTCCTGGTGCAGCTAGCACAAGGTGTATGTGAGGCTGTGTTTTTCCATGCGAAGCGAGCGTCACTGGCCAGTTGGTTAGGGGGATTGTAGTTTTGCTGTCTCACTCACCGTCCAGTACATACAGGTGTCCTTCTGTCCTCGGCTCCACTTTTTGGCTGCATCTTTTTGGCTTTTATGTAGAGCCAAACCGATGTATTGGTTCAACAATATTATCGCCGATATTGGCCTTTTACCTTTATATCGGTATCGGATAGGGCTGTGGCATTCATTAAATTTTGTCAGCAGGTCATTGTCAAACAAATAACTGCCGGTCTCACAGTAATTGACCGTTAATTAACATAAACACGTTTATCATCTCCTGGCGCATGGACATGCATAGCCTACAAGCCACCAATGCAGACCTTTTGGAACATCTACATTTTAGTCTAATAAATACATTTAATATAGCCTACACCATCACAATGAATCCATTATTTATTTTAGACAGGTCTAAAGAAACATAATATGAAGAAAATGTTAGGCCCTGATATGACTATGCCATATTGCTGTGGGCTACACTAGTTCATATAGCAGACAAGAGTTGCTTAGAATTCCGTGGCATAATTTTTTTATTGTTTTATAGTATGAATAATACAATTGAATATAGCTGAATAAAATTGAAAGGATATTTTCTTCAAACGATTTCCAAGGAAGTGCGCCCATGCGGCTATTCTTTGTTGCGAGGTTAACAAAGAAACAGGACCTCCTACAGTGCATTCGGAAAGTATTCAGACCCCTTTACTTTTTCCACATTTTGTTACGTTACAGCCTTATTCTAAAATGGATTCGATTGTTTTTTTCCTTATCAATCTACACACAATACCTCATAATGACAAAGCAAAAACAGGTTTTTAGAAATGTTTGCAAATCTATAAAAAAACAACTAAAATAATACATTTACATAAGTATTCAGACCCTTTACTCAGTACTTTGTTGAAGCACCTTTGGCAGCGATTACAGCCTCGAGTCTAATTGGGTATGACGCTACAAGCTTGGCACACCTGTATTTGGGGAATTTCTCCCATTCTTCACTGCAGATCCTCTCAAGCTCTGTCAGGTTGGATGGGGAGTGTCGCTGAACAGCTATTTTCAGGTCTCTCCAGAGATGTTCGATCGGGTTCAAGTTCGGGCTCGGGCTGGGCCGGGCCACTGAAGGACAATCAGATACTTGCCCCAAAGCCACTCCTGCGTTCATCTTTGCCTCGATCCTGACTAGTCTCCCAGTCCCTGCCGCTGAAAAACATCCCCACAGCATGATACCATGCTTCACCGTAGGGATGGTGCCAGGTTTCCTCCAGATGTGACGCTTGGCATTCAGGCCAAAGAGTTAAATCATGGTTTCATCAGACCAGAGAATCTTGTTTCTCATGGTCTGAGAGTCCTTTAGGTGCCTTTTGGCAAACTCCAAGCGGGCTGTCATTTGCCTTTTACTGAGGAGTGGCTTCCGTCTGGCCACTCTACCATAAAGGGCTGATTGGTGGAGTGCTGCAGAGATGGTTGTCCTTCTGGAAGGTTCTCCACAGAGATCAATTTTGAGTCTCATAGCAAAGGGTCTGAATACTTATGTAAATAAGGTATTTCTGTTTTTATTTTATTTTTGGCAACATTTCTACAAACCTGTTCGCTTTGTCATCAAATCAAATGTTATTGGTCACATACACATATTTAGCAGATGTTATTGCGGGTGTAGTGGAATCCTTGTGTTCCTACCTCTAACAGTGCAGTAGTATCTATCAATTTACAACAATAGACACATCTAAAAGTAAAATAATGGAATTAAGAAATATAGACATATTAGGACAAGCAATGTCGGAGTGCCTCGAATGCCTCGAATTTCCCGGCGGCATCCCCCTTCTGTGGCCGCAATGCCCCCTAAACAATCCATGCCTTTTGCAGCCAAAGTGGCCGTTGTGCCCTTGGGCTGAATAAAATAATTATAATTCCCTGCCGTGCTCCAAAGCACCTCTCACTCACATGGCTCTCAGATATCTCAATTCTTATTAGCCAATGCCTGTCACGTGATCGGGTCCTTCTCAAAGGCATCTCCGCTAAGAAGTAGGCTACAAGTTAAGACACATCGGGAACGCAACTGTACGCGTCCCTCTTATCAAATTCCGAGGCGCATATTGAAGATGTTAGAAGATGTTAGCCTACTTTTCGTCAGCCAACAAGATGAGTAGGCCTAACGAACTGCAAAAGCACTACCCTATGTCAATCTACTATCACCCATAGTACAAAAGTCAACTTGTCCTTCTGTGCAATGAATCAATATTCCAAACATACTCTGGGACAGTTGTTGGATGTGATGGATCCCAAATTAATACAACCACTCGCATCAAAAAAACTTTTACATTTACGTCATTTAGCAGACGCTCTTACCCAGAGCGACTTACAAATTGGTGCATTCACCCTATAGCCAGTGGGATAACCACTTTACAATATTATTATTATTATTATTATTATTATTATAATTATAATTATTATTTTTTTAAAGCAATGAGGCTGATGCAACAGATCAGAACGTTTAGCTTAAAATGTTGATAAACTATTAGGCTATTTCTTCACATTATAAGCGCAGCAATGCGCACACGGCAGTAGGTTATAAGCATGAATGTTCCAAAATCCAATCAATTAGCAGGAAAACACTTTTCTCAAAAGTGACTGCAAATGCGATTATGCATGTAATGCTTAATTATAAAGGTGCATTTTTATGGTGAAAGTTATCTGCCCCAAACTTGAAACTCACGCGCTGCCTACAGTGAGGGGAAAAAAGTATTTGATCCCCTGCTGATTTTGTACGTTTGCCCACTGTCAAAGAAATGATCAGTCTATAATTTTAATGGTAGGTTTATTTGAACAGTGAGAGACAGAATAACAACAAAAAAATCAAGAAAAACGCTTGTCAAATATGTTATAAATTGATTTGCATTTTAATGAGGGAAATAAGTATTTGACCCCCTCTCAATCAGAAAGATTTCTGGCTCCCAGGTGTCTTTTATACAGGTAACGAGCTGAGATTAGGAGCACACTCTTAAAGGGAGTGCTCCTAATCTCAGTTTGTTACCTGTATAAAAGACACCTGTCCACAGAAGAAATCAATCAATCAGATTCCAAACTCTCCACCATGGCCAAGACGAAAGAGCTCTCCAAGGATGTCAGGGACAAGATTGTAGACCTACACAAGGCTGGAATGGGCTACAAGACCATCGCCAAGCAGCTTGGTGAGAACTGGGTGAAAGTGTTGTGGTCAGATGAGACCAAAATGGAGCTCTTTGGCATCAACTCAACTCGCCGTGTTTGGAGGAGGAGGAATGCTGCCTATGACCCCAAGAACACCATCCCCACCGTCAAACATGGAGGTGGAAACATTATGCTTTGGGGGTGTTTTTCTGCTAATGGGACAGGACAACTTCACCGCATCGAAGGGACGATGGACGGGGCCATGTACCGTCAAATCTTGGATGAGAACCTCCTTCTCTCAGCCAGGGCATGGAAAATGGGTCGTGGATGGGTATTCCAGCATGACAATGACCCAAAACACACGGCCAAGGCAACAAAGGAGTGGCTCAAGAAGAAGCACATTAAGGTCCTGGAGTGGCCTAGCCAGTCTCCAGACCTTAATCCCATAGAAAATCTGTGGAGGGAGCTGAAGGTTCGAGTTATCAAACGTCAGCCTCGAAACCTTAATGACTTGGAGAAGATCTGCAAAGAGGAGTGGGACAAAATCCCTCCTGAGATGTGTGCAAACCTGGTGGCCAACTACAAGAAACGTCTGACCTCTGTGATTGCCAACAAGGGTTTTGCCACCAAGTACTAAGTCATGTTTTGCAGAGGGGTCAAATACTTATTTCCCTCATTAAAATGCAAATTAATTTATAACATTTTTGACATGAGTTTTTCTGGATTTTTTTGTTGTTATTCTGTCTTTCACTGTTCAAATAAACCTACCATTAAAATTATAGACTGATAATTTCTTTGTCAGTGGGAAAACGTACAAAATCAGCAGGGGATCAAATACTTTTTTCCCTCACTGTATGTATGCCAGTAAGGCTCTACACCGGTTGTAAAGCGGATTAATGTGCTTCATTTTAAGAAATTATTTGGCCACTTTAGTTGTGATACAAACCTTATCAAAACATATAGGCCTATAGGCTAGGCTACATGCACACGCTGGGCTTCATTCACAAGTGGTAATACATCATTCACAAGTGATAGGCTAATATTGTCACCCATCAGACTATTCTTAATTTAATGTTGTCTTAACATATACTAAATAATATATGTGTGAAATTAGTTTTGATTTAGAATGGACCATTTATCATGCACCTGGGGCATGGGTGAAAATAATACAATTATGCACTTAAATAGCGAATGGAGGACGCTTTTCCCGTGGTTCATTTTCATGCCAGCCAGGTAGGCTATACTCCTGTTGTGAAGCAAAGCAATGTGCTTAATATTAGGAAAGTTGAGAAATAAATATAGTAGGCCTAGCCTATAGAAAGCTGATGGGAGCCCTCCTCTTTTTAATAGAGGCCATCATTCTGTTTTCTCACGCAATTGCATAGCCTATACAAATGTTGCACAACATGAGCTCTTGGGCTCTCATTAAGTGTTTGATTAGATTTTCCATTACATTTGCATTGATGTCAGAGTGATTAGAGGGACAATAGAGTGCTGAGTACCAGGCAGTTAGCAAGTTTGGTAGGCTACTAATGACGATCGGCAATATCAGAGCTTGGAGAAGCCTAGTTACCGTGACTAAACGGTCAAGTGGAATTTGACTGTGGTCATGACTCCTGACTGCCTGTGTGGCGGTAATACGTTCACCGTAACAGCCCTAGTATCAGACGATAATTAAACAGATATTCAATAAATAGGATGAAAAAAAGGGAATTTCATGCTTATCTGAACACTTGCGGCCATTCTGATAATGTCCCCTGTAGCTCAGTTGGTAGAGCATGGCGCTTGCAACGCCAGGGTTGTGGGTTTGTTTCCCATGGGGGGGCCAGTATGAAAATGTATGCACTCACTAACTGTAAGTCGCTCTGGATAAGAGCATCTGCTAAATGACTAAAATGTAAATGTAAATTATTGCCACAATGTATGAAATCAACATTTGAAGCATAGTTAGTGGACAAATGCTCTTTTGGATGGCAATTTATGATAACTTAGTGTGGAAAAATTACACTTTTTATTTCCCCGCTGTAAATCAGTATATCGTCATATGTCGGTATCTGTAATTTTTGTCCCCAATAAAATCAAAATGTGTATCGGACCCGATAAAACATATTGGTCGGGCTCTACTTTAATATGATTTTCAGGGCAGTTATGTTCCTAAATCACTGAGGGATGTACTCTGTCTGATTTCAACCAGTGAGATCTTATTTTGTATCTTTATTTTCAGATCTTGTAGAGATGTTCATTGTTCACACACACAGTCAGTACCTCTGGCAAATTGATAAGCATCTAAATAGCACAGGGAAATGGAAGGTTCAAAGCTGTCCTCTTTGAATGAGTTTCATTCACAGGGTCAAAACACACTGTTGGCTGAGCAATTTCCACACTACTCTCAAATAGTATCCATTAACAAGATGCAGACATGAACTTTACTTAACAAAAGTGCTCTTTATTCCAAATGAGTGGGGCACATTTTTACGCGCAGTTCACTGATCGCTTGATGTTTTCTCTTGAATTCTCATCATACTGTAAATAGCCTTGATGTCTTGAAGTTTGGATTTGGAATTTGGGTATGTCAGTTGAGGTTGTGTAATCCAGCCAAGCCTATTGATCATATGTTGTAACTCTTTATAAGCAGTACTGCTGTCTCACCCCACAATCTTTAAAACTGGATGTCATAGCTTCCATGACTGTAAGTTGATCAACCCTGTTGTATGACAGTAGAGTAAACCCAGCTGATCCCACTCTGTAATCCAGCTCATCCAAGCCCATTACCCAGCAGTGGAATGGAAGGATGGACCATCACTAGTGGCTTTAACTACTGACAGTCACAAGGTTATGACATGCCAGACCTCCAGCCATTTTTATTTGTTTATTTCACCTTTATTTAACCAGGTAAGCCAGTTGAGAACAAGTTCTCATTTACAACTGCGACCTGGCTAAGATAAAGCAAAGCAGTGCGATAAAAAACAACAACACAGAGTTACATATGGGGTAAACAAAACATAAAGTCAAAAATACAACAGAAAATATATATACAGTGTGTGCGAATGTAGTAAATTATGGAGGTAAGGCAATAAATGGGCCATAGTGCAAAATAGTTACAATTTCGTATTAACACTGGAATGATAGATGTGCAAAAGATGATGTGCAAATAGAGACACTGGGGTGCAAATTAGCAAAATAAATAACTATATGGGGATGAGGTAGTTGGATGGGCTAATTACAGATGGGCTGTGTACAGGTGCAGTGATCGGTAAGCTGCTCCGACAACTGACGCCTAAAGTTAGTGAGGGAGATAAGAGTCTCCAGCTTCAGAGATTTTTGCAGTTCGTTCCAGTCATTGGCAGCAGAGAACTGGAAGGAATGGCGGCCAAAGGAGGTGTTGGCTTTGGGGAGGACCAGTGAGATATACCTGCTGGAGCGCAGACTATGAGTGGGTGTTGCTATGGTGACCAGTGAGCTAAAATAAGACAGGGATTTACCTAGCAGTGATTTATAGATGACCTGGAGCCAGTGGGTTTGGCGACGAATATGTAGTGAGGGCCAGCCAACAAGAGCGTACAGATCACAATGGTGGGTAGTATATGGGGCTTTGGTGACAAAACATATGGCACTGTGATAGACTACATCCAATTTGCTGAGTAGAGTGTTGGAGGCTATTTTGTAAATGACATCGCCGAAGTCAAGGATCGGTAGGATAGTCCGTTTTACGAGGGCATGTTTGACAGCATGAGTGAAGGAGGCTTTGTTGCGAAATAGGAAGCCGATTCTAGATCTAACTTTTGATTGGAGATGCTTAATGTGAGTCTGGAAGGAGAGTTTACAGTCTAACCAGACACCTAGGTATTTGTAGTTGTCCACATACTCTAGGTCAGACCCGCCGAGAGTAGTTAGTTGGGTGGGCGGGTGCAAGCAGCGTTCGGTTGAAGAGCATGCATTTAGTTTTACTAGTGTTTAAGAGCAGTTGGAGGCTACGGAAGGAGTGTTGTATGGCGTTGAAGCTCGTTTGGAGGTTTGTTAACACAGTGTCCAATGAAGGGCCAGATGTATACAAAATGGTGTTGTCCGCATAGAGGTGGATCCGAGCATCAACAGCAGCAAGAGCAACATCATTGATATACACAGAGAATAGAGTCGGCCCGAGAATTGAACCCTGTGGCACCCCCATAGAGACTGCCAGAGGTCCAGACAACAGGCCCTCCGATTTGACACATTGAACTCTATCTGAGAAGTAGTTGGTGAACCAGGAAAGGCAGTCATTTGAGAAACCAAGGCTATTTAGTGTGCCAATAAGAATGCGGTGGTTGACAGAGTCGTAAGCCTTGGCCAGGTCAATGAAGACGGCTGTGCATTACTGTCTTTTATCGATCGTGGTTATAATATCGTTTAGGACCTTGAGCGTGGCTGAGGTGCACCCATGACCAGCACGGAAACCGGATTGCATAGCGGAGAAGGTACGGTGGGATTCAAAATGGTCAGTGATCTGTTTGTTAACTTGGCTTTCAAAAACTTTCGAAAGGCAGGGCAGGATGGATATAGGTCTGTAACAGTTTTGATCTAGTGTCACCCCCTTTGAAGAGGGGGATGACTGCGGCAGCTTTCCAATCGCTGGGGATCTCAGAAAGAGAGGTTACAAAAGAGAGGTTGAACAGGCTAGTAATAGGGGTTGCGACAATTTCGGCTGCTAATTTTAGAAAGAAAGGGTCCAGATTGTCTAGCCCAGCTGATTTGTAGGGGTCCAGATTTTTCAGCTCTTTCAGAACATCAGCTGTCTGAATTTGTGTAAAGGAGAAGGGGGGGCAAGTTGCAGCGGAGGGTGCAGAGCTGGTGGCCGAGGTAGTGGTAGCCAGGTGGAAAGCATGGCCAGCCGTAGCAAAATGCTTGTTGAAATTCTCGATTATTGTAGATTTATTGGTGGTGACAGTGTTTCCTAGCCTCAGTGCAGTGGGCAGTTGGGAGGAGGTGCTCTTATTCTCCATGGACTTTACAGTGTCCCAAAACTTTTTGGAGTTAGTGCTACAGGATGCACATTTCTGTTTGATAAAGCTAGCCTTTGCTTTCCTAACTGATTGTGTATATTGGTTCCTGACTTCCCTGAAAAGTTGCATATCGCGGGGGCTGTTCGATGCTAATGCAGCACGCCACAGGATGTTTTTGTGCTGGTCAAGGGCATTCAAGTCTGAGGAGAACCAGGGGCTATATCTGTTCTTAGTTCTGATTTTTTTGAATGGGGCATGCTTATTTAAGATTGAGAGGAAAGCACTTTTAAAGAACAACCAGGCATCCTCTACTGACGGAATGAGGTCAATATCCATCCATGATACCTGGGCCAGGTCAATTAGAAAGGCCTGCTCACTAAAGTGTTTTAGGGAGCGTTTGACAGTGATGAGGGGTGGTCGTTTGACCGCGGACCCATTACGGACGCAGGCAATAAGGCAGTGATCGCTGAGATCCTGGTTGAAGACAGCGGAGGTGTATTTAGAGGGTAAATTTGTCAGGATTATATCTATGAGGGTGCCCATGTTTACAGATTTTGGGTTGTACCTGGTAGGTTCGTTAATAATTTGTGTGAGATTTAGGGCATCTAGTTTAGATTGTAGGATGGCCGGGGTGTTAAGCATATCCCAGTTTAGGTCACCAAGCAGTACGAACTCTGAGGATAGATGGGGGGGCAATCAGTTCACATATGGTGTCCAGGGCACAGCTCGGGGCTGAGGGGGGTCTGTAGCAAGCGGCAACAGTGAGAGACTTATTTCTGGAAAGGTGGATTTTTAGAAGTAGAAGCTCAAACTGTTTGGGCACAGACCAGGATAGTATGATAGAGCTCTGCAGGCTATCTCTACAGTAGATTGCAACCCCACCCCCTTTGGCAGTTCTATCGAGACGGAAAATGTTGTAGTTGGGGATGGACATTTCTGAATTCTTGGTGGCCTTCCTAAGCCAGGATTCAGACACTGCTAGAACATCAGGGTTGGCGGTGTGTGCTAACGCAGTGAATAACTCAAACTTAGGGAGGAGGCTTCGGATGTAAACGTGCAAAAAACCAAGGCTTTTACGGTTACAGAAGTCAACAAATGATAACGCCTGGGGAGTAGGAGTGATACTGGGGGCTACAGGGCCTGGGTTAACCTCTACAACACCAGAGGAACAGAGGAGGAGTAGAATAAGGATACGGCTAAAGGCTTTAAGAACTGGTCTTCTAGTGCGTTGGGAACAGAGAAAAAAGGGGGCAGATTTCCGGGCGTTGTAGAATAGATTCAGGGCATTATGTACAGACAAGGATATGAGTACAGTGGAGGTAAACCTAAGCGTTGGGTAACAATGAAAGAGAGAGCATCACTGGAGGCACCGATTGAGTCGGTCTCCGCGTGTATGGGGGGTGGGACAAAGGAGCTGTCTAAGGCAGGTTGAGCTGGGCTGGGGGCTCTACAGTGAAATAGTACATTAAGAAATAACCGAAACAGCAATAAGCAAGGCATATTGACATGGGAGAGAGGCATAAAGCAATCATAGATGGTATTCGACAGAGCTAAGACAACAGCTGGTAATGGCGACAAAGTTTGGGCTGAGGCTAAACATAGACAGGATGCGGTACCGTAAAAAGGAACAGTACAGCAGGCATCAGCTGTATAGCTGAGTTATCTTAAGGTCCGGTGAACACCAATAGGAGAGTTCGGAGGTAGTTTGGGGGCTGCTACAGCACTGGCGAGCAAGAGGCCCGGCTTGCGTGTGCTAGTGGGCCCGGGCTAGCAGATGGATCTTCGTGGTCGACGTCGTAACGGGAAGCCTGTTGAAACCACATCAGACGATTTCGTCGGCAAACCAGTCGTGTTGGATCGGCGGGACTCCGTGTCAACACTAGGTCACGTCCGGTTGACAGAGAGGTAGATAGCCGGGAGATGGGCCTGGCTCAACTGGTGCTTGCTAAGGGGCAATGGTAATTAGCCAACGACAACAGCCATTTGGTTGCAGCTAGCTGGTTGCGATGATCCGGCGCTAGCGTCCAGTGATTCCGTCAGAAAATCCGATATGCTCTGGGTCGATAGCACGCTGTGCAGACTGGCCGACAAATTGTCCAGGCTAGAGCTGGCTGGTGGGTAGTGCAGGCCACGGACAATGGTGAAGACGCTAACGGTGGCTAATAGCAAGTAGCCATTCGGTTGCAGCTAGACTAGTTTCAGCTTAAGGTTCTTGATAAAAGTTATAAAGAAATAATAGAATCCTTTCCACGTTGGGTGAGGCGAAAAAAAGAAAAAAAAATGGGCTATTTACACGACCGCACTGCTACGCCATTTTGGAATAATCTGAACCAATACAATAGAATACATTCAGCTTCCTCCTCTCCCACTCTGCCTATATGTGATGTATGTGATGGGTTAATGTAGCTGCTGACTGACTCCTTATTTCCTCCTGAAGCAGCTGGACTGTTGAGGTGACCACAGTGTCCGGGTCCCCACAGGCCACACCCTGTTGACAGTCCAGGGACTTCACACTGTGAGGCTCAGAGATGTCAGTTTTTCCTGAAGCCTTACAGGGTGTGGACTGTGGAGTCTGTCTTCTCCTTCTGCTGTCTGTAAAGCAGCAGGAGGAGAAAGAACCTGCTGGCTCTCTGAGTGTACAGTAGGCCAGGATGTGACCCTGTCTGGCCTACTGTAGTCTACCCTGACAGGCCATGTACTTTATATTTTTGTTCAGTATATATTAAAGGCAACATGTAAAGGGTTGGTCCCATGTTTCATGAGCTGAAATAAAATATCCCAGAAA
Organism: Coregonus clupeaformis; assembly: GCF_020615455.1. Taxonomy (NCBI): domain Eukaryota; kingdom Metazoa; phylum Chordata; class Actinopteri; order Salmoniformes; family Salmonidae; genus Coregonus; species Coregonus clupeaformis. Next base: position 27,151,610 of record NC_059220.1, read on the forward strand.
TGTTCCATACACAGTTTTGTTTACATGCCTGTTAGTGAGAATGTCTCCTTTGCTAAGATAATCCATCCATCTGACAGGTGTGGCATATCAAGAAGCTGATTTAACAGCATGATCATTACACAGGTGCACCTTGTGCTGGGGACAGTAAAAGGCCACTCTAAAATGTGCAGTTTTGTCATACAACACAGTGCCACAGATGTCTCAAGTTTTGAGGGAGCGTGCAATTGGCATGCTGACTGCAGGAATGTCCACCAGAGCTATTGCCAGATAATTTAATATTAATTTCTCTACCATAAGCTGCCCACAATGTAGTTTTAGAGAATTTGGCAGTACGTCCAACCAACCTCACAACCGCAGACCACGTGTAACCACGCCAGCCCAGGACCTCCACATCCGGCTTCTTCACCTGTGGGAATGTCTGAGACCAGCCACCCGAACAGCTGATGAAACTGTGGGTTTGCGCAACCAAATAACTTCTGAACAAACTCTCAGAAACCATCTCAGGGAAGCTCATCTGCGTGCTCGTCGTCCTCACCAGGGTATTGACCTGACTGCAGATCAGCGTCGTAACCGACTTCAGTGTGCAAATTCTCACCTTCGATGGCCACTGGCACGCTGGAGAAGTGTGCTCTTCACGGATGAATTCCGGTTTCAACTGTACCGGGAAGATGGCAGACAGTGTATGGCGTTGTGTGGGGTCGAACTGTTTGCTGATGTCAACGTTGTGAACAGAGTGCCCCATGGTGGCGGTGGGGTTATGGTATGGGCAGGCATAAGCTACGGACAATGGACACAATTGCATGTTATTGATGGCGATTTGAATGCACAGAGATACAGTGATGAGATCCTGAGGCCCATTGTCGTGCCATTCATCACCTCATGTTTCAGCATGATAATGCACGGCCCCATGTCGCCAGGATCTGCGCACAATTCCTGGAAGCTGAAAATGTCCCAGTTCTTCCATGGCCTGCATACTCACCAGACATGTCACCCATTGAGCATGTTTGGGATGCTTAGGATTGACGTGTATGAGAGCGTGTTCCAGTTCCCGCCAATATCCAGCAACTTCGCAAAGCCATTGAAGAGGAGTGGGACAACATTCCACAGGCCACAATCAACAGCCTGATCAACTCTATGCAAAGGAGATGTCGCGCTGCATAATGCAAATGGTGGTCACACCAGATACTGACTGGTTTTCTGATCCACGCCCTACTTTTTTTTTTTTTTAAGGTATCTGTGACCAACCGATGCATGTCTGTATTCCCAGTCTTGAAATCCATAGATTAGGGCCTAATGAATTTATTTAAATTGACTGATTTCCTTATATGAACTGTAACTAAGTAAAATCTTTGAAATTGTTGCATGTTGCGTTTATATTTTTGTTCAGTGTAGAACATAATGTAGAAATGTATCCTTATGGTGTCCACGGCCTAAGAAGAGCGCTGGATTTAAAGTTCATTTTCATGTCTTTCATTAGTGGCTTCATCATTCCTGATACACACCAACATAGAAAAGCTTAAATTGTCTCAGTGCAGCACTAGAGAGAGTCCACAAGCCATTTTAGGTTGTGTCATCCATCCTGTGTAGCTAGAAATGAAGCATTGGGTAAGCCAAATGGAATTAGTGACATGCCCTTCTGTTCCCCTCCCTCCCTCTGTTGATGTCTTATTGTGTGTCCTGGGCAACAGCACTTTGGAGTTGTAGTGCTTTAGTTTATTTAGGCCAGTGTGAGAGCCCTAATGTGGCTGTTTTGTTTTCATAGACACCAGGCATGTGGATAATCTGATTTATGCCATATAACCTAGCGTCCCGGGCTGGCCAGCCAGCTGTTAGACGTCATCACAGCAATGAGGGTGACAGGAAATCTGCCATAGTGCCCTTATTGGTCAATTGTAGGGGATAAAAACAGATTAATATGGTTTGTTAGAGCCATTTTATATGAAAGAAAATGTAAAGAAGATATTTTGATTTATTTGTTATTGAATATAAACGTATAGAAATTGTGTAGAAATGCTTATTATTTTATAGAATTGTATGGAAACTGAGCTTTATGCTAATTATGTATATTGATATCCTTTTATGGTATACTGACACATGGTGGTCACGTGTGGTTTACCTATAGAATAGCATAAAGCAGTGTTTCCCAAACTCGATCCTAGGGACCCAAGGGGTGCACATTTAGTTTTTTGCCTTAACACTACACAGCTGATTCAAATTATAAAAATTTGATTAGTTTATTATTTGAATCAGCTGTGTAGTGCTAGGGCAAAAACCAAAACGTGCACCCCTTGGGATCCCGAGGACCGAGTTTGGGAAACCCTGGCATATTATGGTTAAGATGGCGTCATTAGTTGAACTCATTAGGACAGGTGATGGACCTGATAGAAGACTCATTGTAGAGTAACACTTTTCTACCTTTTTCTTTTGGATTACATTTTCCTGTTGTTACTTATCATGTAGTACTTTGGGATTTTACCTTTTTACCATTTATCACTTCGAACCTGTCAAACCTTGTCTGGATTACAATGCTTTCTTTTACCACTTACCAACCTGGAATCTGTGTTGCAATCAATGAACATTTGTGAGCAATAAATATCATTTAACTACATCAGCAACCTTTCAGCTCGTACAGTGAGGGAAAAAAGTATTTGATCCCCTGCTGATTTTGTATGTTTGCCCACTGACAAAGACATGATCAGTTTATCATTTTAATGGTAGGTTTATTTGAACAGAGAGACAGAATAACAACAAAAAAATCCAGAAAAACGCATGTCAAAAATGTTATAAATTGATTTGCATTTTAATGAGGGAAATAAGTATTTGACCCCTCTGCAAAACATGACTTAGTACTTGGTGGCAAAACCCTTGTTGGCAATCACAGAGGACAGACGTTTCTTGTAGTTTCCCACCAGGTTTGCACACATCTCAGGAGGGATTTTGTTCCACTCCTCTTTGCAGATCTTCTCCAAGTCATTAAGGTTTCAAGGCTGACGTTTGGCAACTCAAACCTTCAGCTCCCTCCACAGATTTTCTATGGGATTAAGGTCTGGAGACTGGCTAGGCCACTCCAGGACCTTAATGTGCTTCTTCTTGAGCCACTCCTTTGTTGCCTTGGCCGTGTGTTTTGGGTCATTGTCATGCTGGAATACCCATCCACGACCCATTTTCAATGCCCTGGCTGAGGGAAGGAGGTTCTCACCCAAGATTTGACAGTACATGGCCCCGTCCATCGTCCCTTTGATGCGGTGAAGTTGTCCTGTCCCCTTAGCAGAAAAACACCCCCAAAGCATAATGTTTCCACCTCCATGTTTGACGGTGGGGATGGTGTTCTTGGTGTCATAGGCAGCATTCCTCCTCCTCCAAACACGGCGAGTTGAGTTGATGCCAAAGAGCTCGATTTTGGTCTCATCTGACCACAACACTTTCACCCAGTTCTCCTCTGAATCATTCAGATGTTCATTGGCAAACTTCAGACGGCCCTGTATATGTGCTTTCTTGAGCAGGGGGACCTTGCGGGTGCTGCAGGATTTCAGTCCTTCACGGCGTAGTGTGTTACCAATTGTTTTCTTGGTGACTATGGTCCCAGCTGCCTTGAGATCATTGACAAGATCCTCCCGTGTAGTTCTGGGCTGATTCCTCACCGTTCTCATGATCATTGCAACTCCACGAGGTGAGATTTTGCATGGAGCCCCAGGCCGAGGGAGATTGACAGTTCTTTGGTCTTGGCCATGGTGGAGAGTTTGGAATCTGATTGATTGATTGCTTCTGTGGACAGGTGTCTTTTATAAAGGTAACAAACTGATATTAGGAGCACTCCCTTTAAGAGTGTGCTCCTAATCTCAGCTCGTTACCTGTATAAAAGACACCTGGGAGCCAGAAATCTTTCTGATTGAGAGGGGGTCAAATACTTATTTCCCTCATTAAAATGCAAATCAATTTATAACATTTTTGACATGTGTTTTTCTGGATTTTGTTGTTGTTATTCTGTCTCTCACTGTTCAAATAATCCTACCATTAAAATGATAGACTGATCATTTCTTTGTCAATGGGCAAACGTACAAAATCAGCAGGGGATCAAATACTTTTTTCCCTCACTGTATATGGAAACGCGTATGGAACCAACCTGTATTTTGGTGTCTATAGAAGTGGCCTTTTAGAGTCTAGGGACCACCACTAATGGATCAGCCATGATAATGTATGTATGCATTCAAGCAGGACAGCAGCAAGTACTGTATGACCAAATACTGTAGATGGAAGGTTATCAGTTTGTCTCAATGTTCTGCTCTGGAGAGATGAGTCATCATAAACTCAGCAGGCCAGTGATGTTGTTTGAAAAGTGTTTCCTCCCTTTAGTGAAGATTAGGATTACCATGTCCACTCTCATTCTCCTCCCAGGAGGATTATGTATTGTGTATCACATGACCTCGTTTATAACGCCAGGCCCCTCTACCTGCTTTGTCAATGGCTGATTCTTATCAAAGTTATTAAATTATGATGAAACATTTTAGTAGGACAAAATGCACAATGTTATCCCTAATAGTATCCACTGCGACTGTGTTACGCTTTTTTGGAATGTTTCAATGTAAAGCTTTACTTCAAACCCAGACATTATGGTGTTTGCAATAATTCTACCATGACTAAATCTTTCAGTTGCTGCTGTACTAACTCTGTTCCCTCTCTCTGTCCATGTATCTGCTTGCGTGTCTGTTAGTGGCCAGTGAGGCTCCAGTGTCCAGGCCCACTCCTCTGTATGGACAGCCGTCGTGGTGGGGGGAGGATGATGCTGAACACAGTGAAGGACAGCGGCCAGACGAGGACCCTGCAGGTCTGGAACAAACACTACTCTACTATTACTATACTATCAATTCATATGTTTCTCTGGATATGTGAGAGTGAGCGTGTCACTATGAAAGAGGCCTGGCACTTCAATATTGTTATTAGCTGTGCTGACTCATAAAGGTTACACCCATTGTATTTGATTAGAGTGACAAATATAACACTTTGTTATGCATCACACCAAAGGTTTTCAATGCATCCATTGAGAGATGGATGGTGTTTAGCTCAGTAGTGCCTCAGTAGTGACCAGGAGCTGCCAGTGTCACACTAAGCCAGGTTGGTCCAGGGCCATGCCAGGCCAGCGGGCAGTGCCTCGTGATGGATTACCCCTGTAAGCCCAGGGTACAGGGTGGAGGAGGGAGGGTGACTGTTAGCCTCATGCTGCCCACTCTCCTTTGGACTCCAAGCTCCCACAGTTACATTTCTTCACGCCCAGCTGGCCTGGCACCCATTGATTGGCTAATGTATTTGTATGTTTGCTTAGCCAAGCCATCTTGTTATTTGTGGCTCCAGATTTATAGGGAATACTTGGCAGACTGAGTTTTTCCGTGATTTGTTTTCCTTGACTGTTGTAGTATGTCACAGTTGTTATTTCTCCCCAGTAATATTTCATTAGAGTAGTGTCTGTGATTCCTTCCCTTACCCACCTCATACTGCATGTCCTTTGTGCCTGCAGTTGACAATAGGGTTGGGAATTGCCAGGGACCTCACAATACGTTATTATCACGATACTTAGGTGCCATTATGATGTGTACTGCGTTTCTCATGATTCTCACAATTCTGTGTATTGTGGATTCGATATTGCGATTTGATGTTCCAAAAATATTGCTCACTATATGTCTGCTGCAGAGAGACGAGAGAGCATGAGAAAATGAGTTTTGATCAGTCGGGGAAATAAAAGTGCGAGTTTTGGCGCCTACTAGCGCTAGCTAACGCTAATGATTAAAAAAAAATCTATACTTTGAGTCAAATATCGATATGATATCGTCCAAAATAATATTGCTATATGTAACTGTATCGATTCCCCCCCATCACTAGTTTACAGTATTGGTCTATATAGTATTGATCTATATTGTCCTGCTGTCTTCCCCCTGTGTCTGCCCCCACAGAGAATACTAAAGAGAGCTACAGACAGGAGGTCAACGGCTCCCTGTCAGACAGCCAGGCCAAGTCCATCTACTCATACCACAGGGAGCCCAGCTACTTTGAGATCCCCACTAAGGAGTTCCAGCAGCGGGAGCTCCGTGAGGTTCCCACTAAGGACACTGATCCCCCTGCTGTCCCTGTCCCTGTTCTCCCCCCAGCCCCCAACTCCACCCCCACACCCCCTGTGGTGCAGAGCCACGCCTCCTTCACCATCGAGTTTGACGAATGCACGCCGGGCAAAGTCAAGATCAAGGACCATGTGACCAAGTTCTCCTTCCGCCAGCAACGCAAGCTCCCGGGTAAGGAGGCGGTCACCACACCCACTGAGGTGATGTCAGCTGAGAGCAAGGTGGCTGATTGGCTGGTCCAAAGCGACGTGAGCATGATCCGGAGGTGGTCTCGGACAGAGGACATGTTCAGCACCAACAGTGACCTGCCCATCTACAACAAGGCTTCCACAGGTGAGTGACTCAATGATTTATACACTGAATCCAATGTTACTATCCACTGTTACTGTCAGAGCTTTCAAGCTAACATGTTTCTGTATTTATCATCAGGCCATCACCATGAGGATGGGACTCGGGGCAACTCTGAGGATCCTGTTGTGAACGGGAAGCAGGTTATCCAGTCAAAGCCACCGATGGGGCCTCACACGTCTCTACCAACCCAGCTGTCCCCCCCTCGACCCTTCACCCCCCCTGACTCAGAGGAGCTTCTGTCCAGCTCCGCTCCAGAGTCTCACTCCCCTCCTCAGAGCCAGGGCAAAGCAGACCCCAAGAAAGTCTTCGTCATCGAGTTCTTTGATGACAATCCACGCAAGAAGCGTTCACAGACCTTCACCAACAACACAGTCCAGCCCGACAGCCCGGCACTCAGGAACAAGCTGGAGAGGAAGTTGGGCCCCAGCACCCCCACCCAACAGTATACCATCCCCCTGAAGGGCCCGGGCTCTGGAGGCCCCCAGAGGGCCGGCTCCCTGAGGCGGGAGAAGACGGAAGATCGGATCAATACTAGCTTCTCCTCCCCCTCCTCCTCCATACAGCCCAGGCCCTTTAGAAGTGTGGGCCGCAGGTCCAAACTTTCCCAGGACTTCACTGCTGAGTTCCTGAGGGAGTCCAGACAGGAGACTAGACCAAGCATGAACACAACCTGGGAGAGGAAGACTTCACCTGTGTCTCCTACCACCAGCCCACCACCAACAGAAATGGCAGCAGTGCCCCACTCCCACCAGACCCCACCAAGTCCCCCTCAGCCCCCTGTCCCATACCTGACTCAGACCTCCACCGTCAACCAGCCTGTGCCCCTGAAAGCCCCTCTAATGTCCCTGGCCAACCACACCATGGAGGCCACACGGAGCCTGGAGGCCGCACGGAGCCTGGAGGCCGCACGGAGCCTGGAGGCCGCACGGAGCCTGGAGGCCGCACAGAGCCTGGAGGCCACATTTACCATGGAGGTCGGAAGCCCCAGAAGCTTGGGGAACGAGGAGGATGATGCCTTGAGTGAAGCAGGCACCTACACCATTGAGACAGAGGTCCAGGATGAAGAGCTGGTGGAGGCACGCAGCAAGATAAACCAGGCAAGTCTCTTTGCCTTACTCTCTGTAGTAGTCTTATCTCTCCAAGTTTGTTTTAATATCACACCTTGTCATGCTATAAGCTTCAGCCTGAGATAACCTGCCTTGTCAAGTATCCAACAGCCATGCTATCTAACAAAAGCCCCCATGAGCCTCCAGCCCTGTAGCGACAGCATTCACACTCACACATCATGCTTTGTTTCTGACAGGTGTTTGGTGTTGTTGAGGGGCCAGAGCAGCCCAGCCACATTGAAGCAGCAGCATATAAGCCTGTTAAGGCTCAGGACAGGGAGGAGCATAGGGAGAGTAGCTCTGTGGATATAAGTCCAGCTCCAGGGCAAGGACAGAATCTGCTGCAGGTAAACCCCCAGCTGGCCTCAGTGTGGTGACAGATTCCCAGAGTTAACGCAATTTAAAAAAACAATCAATCAGTCAATTAATTAATCAGTCAATCAATTAATCTGCTGGGTCAATAAGCTATTCGAGTTGGGAAGCACAAATCTGCATGTTTTGGTCTCTTGATTCTCAATGGTTTCTCCTCATCTCCCTCGCAGATATCGTGTAGTCTCTATTGGTTTCTGGGGGTGTTGTTGTTGTAGTTCTTTACTTCCTGCTGGGTTTGGGTGTGACCAACTGGTTTTCTCTGGTGGTGTCCTTGGTTTCTATCTGAGGAATAGGAATGGGTTTGTGGCGGTTGGAATGTTTTTGTTGTCATAAAGTGTCATTTTCAGATATAAAAAATATCCCAACATCCCAAGCTGTAAAAGTGTCTATTCGCCTAATAGATTTTTCAATCATAGAATATAATTTCTTGAACGGGATTGTGTTATTTTTCCTCCTATTGTAAGCGTTATTGTGTTTACTGACTGCTGTTGAGACGTGAATAACTAGAGTGATCCTTCGTGCAGTTGTCTGGTGGCTCTAAGTGGGTGTCTCGCTGGGCCAGCCTGGCAGACAGCTACACAGACTCTGGCCCCACCTCAGGCCTCTTCGACATCCCCTCACAGATTGAGCTGTCAGGAGGAGGTAAGACATGGGAATTTGCACAGAATTTGAAGTTATAGTCCTGATTATCAACTTCATAAAAAATGCATCCTTCTGTTTCCATTCAGTTGGTGGGAGGACCGGCTATCAGGCGATGCTCAGTCGGAATGTCAAAAGTGTGGAATCGAAAGGCCAGAGTTCCAGAACACGGCGGATTCTGCCTCAGGCACCATTGATGGAGAAGAATGAGACTCCAACTCCCAGCATTCTAATCCATCAGGACACTTACTCTACCTATGATATCAGAGAGAAGAGCTCCAGAACCCCCTGCCCACAGGAGGGCCACAACCTGTATGTACAGGACGACCTGGACCCAGACAGCCTGAGTGATGCCAGTAAGTCAGACGACGGCTCCATTGTGGAGCAGAGGACGACGCCCACACCAGAGACAACAGACAATAGTTTATCTCAGAACAGAGAAGAGGAGAGGCCCAGACTCCCAGCCAAGTCTACATCATTCTACATTGACTCTGAGGAGCGGGGATCCAGACCCAATACGCCCAAGACTGAGAGAAAACAACCACCTCCTCCCAATACACCACAGTTCTCTACAGCCACCCTGACCAAACAACGGGGTGGACAGGACTCACAGAAGACTGTGAAGCCCAACTCATCAGCTTCCAACCTGGACTACCAGGGCAGAGTCAGCCCTCAGCCCAAGGAGATCTCAGTGTCTCTGGTCAGGCAGGAGAGCTTCACTAAGGACCAGCCAAGTGATGCTACACAGGTCACCAAACTCCCCCACATCTCCAGCCAGCCTGCTCTGAATGACCCAGACCCTGCTGAGGTGTTCCAGGGTATCTGCAGCCAGGACACCCACTCCTACCTCAAGGAGACTGAGGACGCTCTGGCTGCCCTGGAGGCCAAGCTCCAGGCCCAGACTGACGTAGCTCCCCGCCCCATAGATGACGCTCTGTCTGGTGAGTCTGACATGGACTCAGCCAGCACCGCCAGCCAGCACAGCAACCAAACTGCCCCCAAGACCGGATCCAAGAAGCCCTCTATCACCTGTGGCCTTCAGAGGGAGAGGTCCTCTGCCAGCTCCTTCACCCAGGAGTCCATCCGCCAGCCATCAGCCCATGGTCGCCTGTCAGAGAAGCGGTGGTCTCAGGGAGCGGACAGCAGCAGTAAGCCTGAACCAGGCAGGAGGCTGGGGATGAGACGCAGTGTGGGAAAACATGGCTCCATGGACCTTAGTGATGACCCCCAGAGCTCCAGCTTACCCTACTGGCCTGACACCATCTCCTCAGACCAGGAGGGCTCCCGGCCCACTGCACGCAAGAAGTACACCGCCCCCCTGCAAAAGGAGGATTCTTCTAAGTCCTCCAAAGTGGCCCAGGCCCTGAGCCGCTCCAACAGCATGTATGCCCCAAGGCCTACTAGAGCCTCCATGCTTCGCCGGGCTCGCCTGGGCGAGGCGTCCGACAACGAAGGCACAGAGACGGACAGGATCTCCCAGGAGGCCAGCAGGACCACCAAGGCCTCCCAGGACAGTAAGAAGCAGCTCTCCAGGCTGGACATGCTGGCTCTGCCCCGGAAGAGGACCAGCTCCTTCACCACTCCCAGTGATACAGAGTCCTCCGCACCCAGGACAGGCTTCTCCAACCGCAGCACAGAGTCCAACAGCGGCTCTGGCCGTAAGGCCTCCGTCGCCGGGCCCAGCTCTAAGCCTGCGCTAGGCAGGGCCTCTGGAGCTCCCGGCAAGCCCATCACCCGCTCCAGCAGTGCCAAATACACCAGCAGCACAGCCAGTGAGTTACAAACACAGTCTCCTCTTTGTAATGTTATATCATATTTTGCAGTCTCTTGACAAAGAGATCATTACAGGTGGAAAAATATGTCTTAATAAGTGTTTAAATATGTCCCAGCCAATCTTGAAATGCTACAGAAATGTAATGAAACATAAAAATGACAACTTCTGGATTGGAAGCATCACATTTTAGGTCTGCATAAAGGAGACCAGTCCTATTAATGATCTGGATGAATTGGTTTAAGTGAGTTTGAAACAATTAGTCCAACTAACAAGTTACAAGGGGGCAAGCCGAGGTTGTATTCTTCTGGAGATTGGTTTCATAAGCCATGGTTTAAAGGTCCCTGACCTTTGGCTTTGTAATAAGGACCTTCACTAACAACACTTATGCTGTATTGCTATATAACCCCTTCAATAATTTCCTCTAGGGGCAATTTCACGGTAACAGAATGATCATGAGATGCCGATTCTTCACTTTAAAATGAATGCATAACAAAAACCAATGATTGCAAAGTTAAACAAACCATACAACTCTATGCACAAGGATGACTTTTAACAATTTCCACTGAAAGTTTTACAAAAACAGATTTAGTTGAAGAACAGTGCAGATGCAAAGTTTGGTAACAGGGGGCCTCCCGAGTGGCGCAGCGGTCTAAGGCACTGCATTGCAGTGCTTGAGGTGTCAATACAGACCCGGGTTCGATCCCAGGCTGTGTCACAGCCAGCCGTGACTGGGAGACCAATGAGTCAGCGCACAATTTGACATAGCTTTTAAAGTGTCAGCATCACTCTACCGTGGAATGTCCTCTAGAATACCTGTGGTGAAAGGTGATACCATCTGCACAATGTTCTCATAATCATTATTTAATGTTCAATCATGATAACATGACTGTCTAGAAAATATTGTGAGAATAAGGTGGGTCAAATGTCGAATAACGTACGTACACTATCCTTTTGAGCGATAATAATTACATTTTTCTTTACTTTGTGACTTCTTCTATGGTCTTCAACAACATTATTATTTTTTACAGTAGCCGTTACTATTGTTGGGTTGAGTGCTCATTTCAGGTTGTGAATGTTTTTGAATAAAATAAAATCCTAATGAATAACATATACAGAAAGATTTTGGTTGTGATCTTGCATCAGTACATTTACCATCTGAATGAGCACTTCTACAAAACCCTTCTGTATGGGTCTCTGGGGTATATTTGGGTGTTATGGGATATGTGGGGTTTGTAGTTTTTTTGCGGTGTCCTTTTCATGGTGTCTCTCTGTTTTTACCTGCCTTCCTTCTCCTAATCTCAACACCGTTCAAACCAATTCATGGCTCCAAGGCTCCAGACGACGACAGAAAGGCTCTGACTACACCTCCACCTCGGAGGAGGAGTATGACTCTGGTAACCAGAGTACCCCTAAACACAAACGCTCCCAGACCCCCTCAGCCTCCCGCTCCCAGCCCCTCATCCCCCCGCGCCCCAAACCTCACTTAAGAGACTCGGACCAGGAGAGTCACGAGGGAGACGCCTACCAGAACTGGTCCTCCCACAGTGCTGAGATAGCAAAGTGAGTTGAGATAGCAGGTGGACAGCCAGGGCCGGCTCCAGTCATAAGCGGTCGCTTAGGGCCCCAGACCTTTTGTATTTATTTTTAGGATCTCAGTCGACATCTCAACTTACTTTTGAGAGTTAGAATAGTACAATGCACAAGGTGCAAGTTCGAAATTTGGTTGTGCATCAGCATTTTTTCTCTTGTTATGTCAGTCATTAGCAGTCACTCAATGATGACTAGCAATTCTTTGATTGGTAAGTTAGTCTAGCAAGCTAGCTATACCTTTAGTAATCATGGCCAAATACCGACCAGGCGCGCAGGGCACGTGCCCAGGGACCCTGACCTCCAGGGGGCCCCCATGGATTTTGTTAGTCACTCTCACTCAGATATAATTAACATGGCATAAGTCATGGCAAAATGTATAGAATTGCAGGAAATTGGCTGTAAGAATGCGCAAAAAAAATCTCTGCCCCATGGCAAAATTTGTAAAACTTGCTTCAGAACTGCAAAACTTCAATTTTTCGCTCTTGGAGGAGTGCCTGAGGTGTCCCTATGTTGGTCTGTTCTCCCCTTCTAGACTGAGTCAGGACCTGGCTAAAGATCTGGCCATCTTGGCCAGGGAGATCCATGACGTGGCTGGTGATGCTGATCCTCAGAGCTCTTCTGGAGTGGCCAACACACCTGCTTCTACCATGACCGCCCGGGACGAGGTATGTGAACCACACTGCCTAGTCACACACTTATGGGCCTAATGAAGAGCTTTTCAATTTAAATATTTTCTTTAGCACCCAATACAGTATATCCTTTCCTGTCTTCACTGATTCATGTTATAATGGCTGGAGAAGACATACACAACCTATAAACCAAGAGTTTTCATTCACTCCATGCTATCAGACAGCACAGTCATCTCCTCAGGCTGCCCAGCCTTCTCAGGTGCAGATTTATCAGTTCACTCTCACAACAACATTTAAATTGGTTGCTCTCACATCTGTGACCAATGCAAAACATTCCACTGTCATTAATGGGGTTATATCCATGGATTCATCTTGATCGCTGTTTCTTACCATATCTGCTACCTTATGATTGGCACATAATAATAACCACCCTTAACTGTTGAGAGTGTCTGGCTCCTGTTGTATTGCAGTTGGTCCATCCTATTCCTAAAGCTGGTGTGAACTACCAGAGAGCTCCCCCTGGTTCACCTGCTACCGGTGACCCCGACCAGACAATGATGAATGACCAGGAACACAACTCTGAGCACAGAGGATGGAACCAGGAAGAGGTTAGACAATAACATTGTTCATGCCGCTTCAATCCATTTTGAGAATTACAATTTTTACAAATAGATTCTCTTGATAAGTTGCTCTTTAGCCCAATGGTGTTCAGCCTTGTCTTTGTGAAGTGGAGAGCTGACTGAATGTATTTGTCTATGATCTCTCTCTCCAGGTTGTTGTTGATGATCTTATGTTGACTCCAGTGTCCCAGATCTCTCTGGCTATTCGAGAAAACACGGAGCAACTAGCTGAGAAAATAAAGTAAGAATGTATACCTAGACAAGAAGCATGTGCAAAAGTTCACAATACTTTTTCAGGCCATTCTCCCCACAGCTCATACCAGAACCAGATGAGAAGTTGTATTAATCCTCTCTGATATGCAGTTATCTCGTTAGCTCTGAGTGAGTGAGTGAGCACAGCCTGCCAGCATGGCTAATGGACTGAGAGTGAGTGGAATGTGCTGTGTTGGGCAGATAGTCTATCCTTAGGGAGATATGGGACCTCAGATATTCAGTATAGTAATTCCTCATTTTATACGTGGTTGCTCTGTCTGTACTCTAGAGTTCGTTTTTTGTGCTTGCAGGGTACTATTCCACAACAAACAGGAAGTTTGGGAGGAAATTGAAGCAAAGATCAATGCTGAAAACGACATCCCTGTCCTGAAAGGCTCAAACAAGGTTGGTATTTCTCCAGACTTATCTGACCAGGTTTGTAGTTATTTCCGATGATTTTCTCTATTGTTTATTTCCCTCGGCAGTGTAACATGCCTATCTGTATTTCAGGAAATCACATCTATTCTCAAAGAGCTCAGAAGAGTTCAGAGACAACTTGAAGGTAAGTGCACCTCACAAATATTGAGTAAAACCTCCATGTAAACAAGCATCACTTAAAAGCTTTTTTTTTTTTTTGTCATTTGCTTTTCTCCCTCAGCATTTCAGATGTGTTGATTTATGCCAAATTGTTCTGTCCCCTTCCCAGTCATCAACACAATAATTGAACCCAGTGGGAACCTCGAGCCAGCCAAAACCTCCACTACTAGTGCCCCCTCCTCAGCCGGGGTAAGGCCATCCAGGGCCCCTTCGAGAGACTGGAGATCCTTAGGATCCCAGCGGGGTGGTGGTGCGGACTCCTCTTCCAGCTCCAGGCCCAGTGAGAATGTCAGGAGATCAGCCATGGCCTCTGAGGCAGAGAGCTATGTGGTCTGAGGTTCTGGAACACAGTGCCTCTTCACTGCTGCGCCACAATCCCAGGTGTTGAGAGAGTGGATTTGAGAGGGGGAAATGGGCACTGCTAGAGAACTGTGGCCCCACCGCACGAAGACACTACTGCACTGTGTGTGCATTACTAGAGAACTGAAATGCGTATTGAACTGCCATGGTGTGAGAAGGGGATTGTACATGACACACTAAAGCCATGCATTGGTTAGTTCAGCTGAGGGAAAACCCCTTTAAGACAAGGCCATTATTGTGCCATATACCTCAGTTGATCTCACTTTCACAAAAGCATACTTGATTACTTGCATTTTATTGACCTGTTTCTGTGATTTAATTAATTGGGAAAATGTTGCTGCAATGAACTTAGAGCACAGTATATTTAAAATCAGCTTGAGTATGTTTTATTTAAGGAAGTATCTCTTACTAATGTAATTAAATACGATGAAAATCAAAGTATATTTTGACATTGATTGATGAAATGTATGAATAAGTAGAGAAAATATATATTTGTAAAGGAGTTCTCCAGGATCCCTTGATAAACCAGTGACTGGGTTTATCCAAGACTTCCCCACTGTATTTTCTCTCATTCTATTGACCACTTTTTCTCTCTATGGACCAGACTTGAAGAATGTATATCAAGTATTTAATTGTAATGATTTATATAGTATTAAAGAGTTTATAAGTTGGCACTTGGACACTTGCTTTTGAGCTAAGAAAATAATGTTATTTGTCTGGTCTCTTAAAAGAGACCGAGGTGAAATGTAAGAATGGCTCTAGGAGTCACTTTCACAAGGTATCTCACGTTGCCAGTAGTAACATGATCAGATGTGTTTTGTGCCTTTTTATTCTTTAGTCAAAGGTAGGAATTAGGCCTGCCTTCTCATGTCTGACACTAGATATTTCCTTGTTCTCAGAACTGAACTTCTGTGTGAAAAGTACTGTATGTGTGGAAAGTACTGTATGATTGGGTGGGCAGGGCAGGGCGGCTAAGTGCTGCGGTAGAACATCTAGGTTGAATCACCTGGCAACAGCCAACTGTCTGGAGTGAGTAGCTGCATAGCTCAGCCCAGAGATTTTAAGCTTTAAAACAGAATAAAACACAGGACTCATTCAGGACTTATACCAGCTGGCGCCATTTGGAATGTGTTTGTTAGTATTGCAGATAGGTTTAATTGTCAACCTGTCAGTTGATTGCACAGCTGTCAATACTGTGGTCAGCAATTTCGCAGTGCTATCTTTCTGTTCCCTTCTTGATTCCCCTTTCTCGGTTTAAATCGTGATCCGTGGCTTCAATTTTGCTAAAGTATGTGTGTGTCCTTTCAAACGATATAAACTAGTGACCCGCAGTGTTTGTCATCACCCTGATGAAGACCACTTGGCTGTCCAACCGTTGGTTATAAAATGATTGCATCGGAGCTCCTAGAGTGTGTTGCTCTCCTTTTCTTTTTATAGTAAAAGTTAACACTTTACTGACTCAAATGCCCTCTGATAGTTTCAGCTTCGCTTTCTGGAGATATTTCCTCCTGTTTTATTGCTGTACACTCCTTCGTTCCATCAATAAGCACGCCACACTACATTAACTCCTGTGCTGTTGATGCCAGTTTATTAGGCCTATTAAGTGCAGTGTCAAAAGCAAGATGCACATGCTGTTTGTTTTGTTATGATTTAATCATAGTTGTGAGTGACAATGAGCAGAAATTGTGTGCAATTATAAATGAAAAAACATTTATTGTTATATATGTACACATCTAAGAGTTTTCTCTAGAGATGACCTCCATCTAGTATTTTGCACTATTGTAGTACCATCAGGACCCTTCAACCTTATATGCTGAGAAGCTACACTTTAACCCCCCTTTTTAGTAACGGGGTTGCGTTCATTCTTTTAAAGATTGTATAAATTCTATCCAGTCCAGAATGAGAGGAGGCTGAAAATGCTATGAAATGAAGGGACTGCAGTCCACCACAAGTGCTTTCCTCTTTTCTAACCAGTTTGTGTAGCTGTACATGAAGTAGTAACCGCAATTTCCCTCAGTGCCACAAAGCCTTTTGGGATATATGGTTTCATACCACAAAGTACAGTACTTGTTTACACCCGTGAGCTCAGTTAAATCTGTCTCTGAGCTTTTGATTGCTATGGCTCGAATTGCTTCTGCTATTCTGCTTTGTGCTATCCCTTGTAGTTCTTAATCAAAAGCTCCAGTCAAATGAGAAATATCTTGGTGTAAGTCATGAGTCCCATTTTGTTAACCCTGTTCATATCAATTCAAAGTCATCATCATGGTTTGGTTGTTTGGCTCTTGCACCCTAAACAGAAAAGTTCCACTTCCTTCAGCATTTTATATTGATGTTTTCCAGAATTAATCTATTGGAAAAGTTCAATCATTTTGTGCATAATTTAGAAAATGGGATTCAATTTTTTGTAATAAACTGATTTGTAATCAATTATGTTGTGTACTGTCATTATTTTTTATTCCAAAGCCACTTGTTTGATATAGGCCTAATATTGTAGAACTCAACACATTTACATGTTTTACGAGTAATTGTATTTATATGTCCTGATCTGTCAGAGAAATGAAAGAAGAAACAGGAACCATGTCTATTACTGTGTACAGTTAATGTCATACTTCTTAGTTTCATATCAGTTTCTGTGGACTGTGGAGGAAGAACAAATCCCTTCTAGTAAACAACACCTGCTTTACTCTGTGTAAGTAGTTTTTGCATGTTAAATGCTGTTTAAATGTATGTTTAAAATGATATTTATGATCAATAACATTTTAGGTCTAGATTTCAACAGGATGTTAGGAACATCAGTGCCAGAGATGTCCTCTCCTTACAAGACTTTACATGATAGCTATGTTCCCAACCGAAGTGTAAGAATTGCTTGTCAAGCATTTTGTCAAACTTTTCAGTAGAAGCTCATCTGAAGTATGTTCTAACTTCTGTTTACATTTATATTGAAATATATTTATTCTGTCCTCATTTTTCATAAACATCACACTTGGTTGTGTCTGTGTTCTCAGAGCTCAAAACAGCTTGTGTCTATAGCTGTGGTAGTGGGATGTTTGACTGCTTTGGGTGCACTGCTCTCCTTTTCTATATTGGACAAGTGCACAGAAGAAGAGCATTTCCAAAATGACAAGCTCTTCCAAGAAACAAGAACTGATCAAAATAACATTTCTGATGAGCAAAGCCGGTGAGCTTCATGTACCCATATACGTTTAGCTTTAACACAATTGACAATGTAAAACAGTCAAAGTTTTGTCAAGGGAAGTGGTGCTTCGTTTCCAGTTTGTAATCATCCCCAAAGACTAGTAATTAAGAGGTCCTGTTGTGAATTCCTCAGAATTATCCTTGTGGAGAGCATTCCCCTGTATATGAAATATGACGACAATGCAACCTTTGGGACCCCAGTGGACAAGGCCTGGAGAGATCTCCTGTCCATGGCAACCAACCAAGTCGATGTGGCTTCCTTCTACTGGACTCTTACCGGTGATGACATCAATATGAACTCTTCCACTGACTTACCTGTGAGTTCTAAAAAAGCCATTGCAGGAAAATTTATCCCTGTGAATTTGCCTGCACTTTATCTACTGTCATCATCAACAGGGAAAGGACATACTGGAGCAGCTTGGAGCTTTGCCTTCCAGAAACGTATCAGTGAGGGTTGTGACGAGTATTCCCTCTATGCTGACAAACTCCACAGATCTACAGGTTCTGAGACAGAAAGGTCTGAAAACACCCCTTAAATCAGTGTTTCCCAACCCTGGTCCTCAAGTAGCCCCTACAGTACACATTTTTATTGTAACGCTGGACAAGCACACCTGATTCAACTTGTCAACTAATCATCAAGCCCTCAATGAGTTGAATGAGGTGTGTTTGTCCAGAGCTACAATGACAATGTGTACTGTTGGGGGTACTGGAGGACCAGGGTTGGGTAACACTACCTTGAATGACAATCAGGTTACTTTGTATATTATCCTACTGTATTTTAATCTTTAAATGTAATTTAATTGGTTTTCTGTAGGAGTCCAAGTAAGAAAGGTGCACTTTGGGCGTTTGACTGGGGGTGTACTCCACAGCAAGTTCTGGATTGTTGATCGTAGACACATATTCCTAGGAAGTGCCAACATGGATTGGAGGGCTCTTACACAGGTAAAGGTCTAGTGATGATATAATACACTTACCATTGAATAATCTCACTCGCTTTGCTCCTACATGAGTCATGACAGGTAACAATGCACGATCATCTTAGGTTAAGGAACTGGGAGTGGTGATCTACAACTGCTCCAGTCTGGCTGAAGACCTCCATAAGATCTTTGAGTCCTACTGGGTGATGGGTCATCACAACAGCTCCATCCCAGACCCTTGGCCCTCCAAATATGACACTGCCATCAACAAAGAGCATCCCTTGCTGCTGAAGACTGATAATGTTTCAAGCAAAATCTACATTACAGTAAGTCCCTTCTGTTTCACTTCCCCATTCTGTGCTTTCAGAGGGCCTGGACCATAAAACCAGTCGCATCTGAATAAACCCTGAGAGAATTAAAGAGCGTGTCCATTGTCCAACACATAACAGGTTGAATGGAGATTTCTTTCTCATCTAATGACCATCTCATCACAGTTCTACTCATCACAGCCCTCTCTTTCTTCCCATGCCATGTCTGTCCTCTGTCTCTCCCAGGGTTCTCCTCCCTCTTTCTGCCCGACCTCTCGGACTCAGGATCTGAATGCCATCCTCTCAGTGATCTCAGGGGCGCAGCACTTCATTGATGTGGCAGTCATGGAGTATTTTCCCACAACACGCTTCATACACCCTCAAAGGTGAACCTACTGTCCTACCAGGCTCATAGCCTTTTTCAATACGCCCTTGAGTTTTACTTACAACTCTACCTTCTTGTTTTGTTAGATTCATTTAATCTACCTCTAATATATCCTTTAGGTACTGGCCGGCCATTGATGATGCATTAAAGAGGGCTGCTTTTGAGCGGAATGTTAAGGTCCGTCTGCTGGTCAGCTGTGGACGTGATTCTGATCCAGCCATGCTGCCTTTCCTTCAGTCTCTAGCCTCCCTGAATTACCCTGCCCAGAACATCAGCATTCAAGTGGTAGGAAGACACATATAGCCTACTGGTATTATTATTCAACCATGTGGTTGTCTTCCTTTCTGTACTGTAATGCCAGATGGTCCCCTTTTTCAGAAACTGTCCATTGTGCCAGTAGGGAACCAGTCGGAGATTCCCCACTCCAGAGTAAACCATAATAAATACATGGTGACTGATAAAGTAGCATATATTGGTAAGTGTTAGACAGCTGTATCAACATGGCCTACAGTAGACTTTTCAGAAAATAGTTTAATATGATGCTACTTTATTGTGAACAGACACAGTTGTATATATGAAGGCATTATAGGTAATGAACAACCTGAATTCCCAATCCTTCTGCCCCTCAGGGACGTCTAACTGGTCAGCTGACTACTTCAACACCACAGCTGGAGTGGGGCTGGTGGTTTCCCAACACACACCAAACTGGCCCTGGGGGACCCAGGCTCTGCAGGGGCAGCTCAGAGCAGTGTTTGACAGGGACTGGCACTCTCAGTTTACTGTATGTTTTGCTGACTTGGGCCATCACCTTGACTGTGCACTCTCAAAAGGATAGGCGCTCTGACTACCATCCATACACTTAGCTATAACAATGTTTACTTTAGACAAGTATGGCTTAGGGAAATAACAGTAAGCCTGTTGGACTGCTTTTTCTAGCCTTGGGTTGTTTCTATAAGGGACGTTGCAACTGAACACCATTTGCATCATCATTTGTTTGTTAGCTACTTGTTACCTTTTCTTCCTATTGAACATTTACTTTAGGAATGTTTCATATTTCACTGTATTACCTTTCGCAAGCCGACAAATGCCGTTTCGTGATGTACTTGATTGCTCATTATTTTTGCTACAAAATGATTTATTATACAAGTTAATTAATTTGAAATAAAGGCAGCAAAAGGCTGAGCTCTGTCTAGTTTATTCAATTGTTTGTGTTTTATTTTCTCTACAGTAGATGGCAGTAATGTAAATTGTTCAGCGTGTACTTTGTAGCTAAGTTGAAAGGTCACGGGGCGGAGTTTCATGTTGTAGTACGTGTGCTTCTGACGGGCTAGCCAGCTAGCTGAAGTTACAGAATTGCAGTGGAAATCATGGTACTACTTGAAAACGACTCGGTAAGATAGAAAACCCTATCGACTAATTTACTACATCTTAGCTAGATACTGTCATTATTAGAAGACTAGTTTAATTTGATAGCTATTGTGCATTGGCATGGTGGAAAATAAATCACGTCTGCCTGCTAGCTAGCTAATGTTAGCTTGCCCTACCGCCCATAGCTAGCATTTGCTAACTATTAGTTTGGATGCTTCTGTGGTCAGCTTTATAGAATAATAAATACTGTCCAGCGACATGTGGACACATTTCTAGTTAGAAGTAGCTAGCAAGATAGTTAGGTCGTGTATATAAATATGAACTACACACACACGGTATGATATATCCTCGATCTAGGTAGCTAACGTTAGCTCATTAGCCATTTGGTTAGTATTAACGTTATCACTGTTAACGTTAACAAACCCACATTACATCCGATTATTTTCCTCTAGTTTTTGACGGAGCTGACACGGCTGTTCCAGAAATGCAGGACCTCAGGCAGTGTTGCCATCACGTTAAAGAAATGTAAGTTCTCACATCTTGTCATCTGTGACTTATTTGATGGCGGAGTCTCTCCTTCAGTTCTTCCAGGATATGTTAATATTAGGCCTATCTCCTCTTTTGCGATCAACCTAAGAGGTTTACATTTACAGTGAGTAATTCTTTTTTAAATAGATTTTTTTTTTTTTTACAACAAACATACATAGACAAAAACAATAAACAACTTAAGCAGCAATATGTAACTTTTTGGGCGAACCAACCAAATTCACATAGAAATGTGAGATATAGATCTGTCATTCTAATTGAAAGCAAATCTCTAAGAAGCGGTAGATCTGTTATACAGTGGGGAGAACAAGTATTTGATACACTGCCGATTTTGCAGGTTTTCCTACTTACAAAGCATGTAGAGGTCTGTAATTGTTATCATAGGTACACTTCAACTGTGAGAGACGGAATCTAAAACAAAAATCCAGAAAATCACATTGTATGATTTTTAAGTAATTAATTTGCGTTTTATTGCTACCAGCGGCAGGTAGCTTAGTGGGTAAGAGCGTTGTGCCAGTAACCGAAAGGTCGCTGGTTCTAATCCCCGAGCCGACTAGGTGAAAAATCTAGGATAGGGGACATAGAGAGTCAAAGGATGCAGAAAGGGAGGAGAGGAGGGTTGAGGAGGCAGAATCAGGAGGTTGGAGGGAGAAGGATTTAGCAGAGGGAAGAGATGATAGGATGGAAGAGGAGAGAGTAGCGGGAGAGAGAGCGTAGGTTGCGACGGCACATTACCATCTGAGTAGGGGCAGAGTGAGTAGTGTTGGAGGAGAGCGAGAGAGAAAAGGATACGAAGTACTGGTCGGTCACTGGGAGGGGGGTTGCAGTGAGGTTAGTAGAAGAACAGCATCTAGTAAAGATGAGGTCAAGCGTATTGCCTGCCTTGTGAGTAGGGGGGGACGGTGTGAGGGTGAGGTCAAAAAAGGAAAAGAGTGGAAAGAAGGAGGCAGAGAGAAATGAGTCAAAGGCAGACGTAGGGAGGTTAAAGTCACCCAGAACTGTGAGGGGTGAGCCATCCTCTGGAAAGGAACTTGTCAAGCTCATTGATGAACTCTCCAAGGGAACCTGGAGGGTGATAAATGACAAGGATGTTAAGCTTGAATGGGCTAGTGACTGTGACAGCATGGAATTCAAATGAGGAGATACAGATGGGTCAGGGGGAAAAGAGAGAATGTCCACTTGGGAGAGATGAGGATTCCTGTGCCACCGCCACGCTGACCAGATGCTCTCTGGGTATGCGAGAACACATGATCAGACGAGGAAAGAGCAGTAGGAGTAGCAGTGTTTTCTGTAGTAATCCATGTTTCCGTCAGTGCCAAGAAGTCGAGAGACTGGAGGGTGGCATAGGCTGAGATTAACTCTGCCTTGTTGGCCGCAGAACGGCAGTTCCAGAGGCTACTGGAGAACTGGAACTCCACATGGGTCGTGCGCGCAGGGACCACCAGATTAGAGTGGCAGCAGCCACGCCGTGTGAAGCGATTGTATGGCCTGTGCGGAGAGGAGAGAACAGGGATAGACAGACACATAGTTGACAGGCTACAGAAAAGGCTACAATAATGCAAAGGAGATCGGAATGAAATTAACTAAGCATCTGGGAAAGCGAGGGAGCGGGGCCTCCCTCACGTTTCACTGAAACACTCAAATATAACTCTCCCAACTTCCACTTTAGATTAATAGTTAGTGTCTGGTCTATTAGCGATGTTACCAAACAGACTAGTATATATATAGTATATATATCACCCGTAGTAGCCTACATTTACTGTTAATTCCTATCATTTCTAATCTACTATTTTTGTTTGGTTATGGTAATTTCTGTTAATGCATTCAATATATTATTATTCCAGTCTTTTACTGTTATCATTGTCAGAGTGGACACGTTTGCAGAGCGCACAGCCTATGCTACACTTGTGAGAAACAAGTGTTGGTTTATTTCATTCCATTTACAAGTTTTGTCAATTTAGTCATTCTTTGTTTGGAGCGCTACTGTCAATGTTGAGTAAGGACTCTCACTGATTACGCATAGAAGTAGGCCTATAGGCTA
The DNA here is from genome assembly GCF_020615455.1 of Coregonus clupeaformis. Lineage (NCBI taxonomy): Eukaryota > Metazoa > Chordata > Actinopteri > Salmoniformes > Salmonidae > Coregonus > Coregonus clupeaformis. The sequence continues at coordinate 27,174,770 of NC_059220.1, forward strand.
CCTGGCCTGCGTGCAAATGTAGTATTATAAATGTGCCCGTTTTTGGATCTGATAGTATTTCTGATTGGCTTAACGCACCACCACTAATGAGCTGTTGAGTTTCTCAAAGTAAAGTTTTCTTCACCTCAAACAGCAAGCAAACAGTCAGTTTGTTACATCCATTGAGAATGACAATAGTTCCTCAATGTATTTGAAAATCTTTCCTGAGCTCACTGGCACGGGAAACTCTTGAGGGCCCAGAATATTTTATAAGTTGCAAGTTTGCTAGCGCGAGCTTCGGGCTGGACCCAAGTTGATAGTTGATACAATGTTTCAAGCTCGTTGCAGACAGGCCATGCGTAGCCAATGTGATTTATAGGATATTTATTTTTATCAGCATATTTTCTACCTGCAGGCTGCAATGTTTTCATTTGTTGGCTTTATGTAGGCTATTTTAACATAGTTGGCAATGGCAATAGAAGTTACTTTTTTGGTTTGTATCATTTTTATTTAGATTTGGATAGAATTTTGATTAACCACAAGACAATGATTTTGAGATACGAAGACGCTATTATAAATTAAATGAAACTATTCCATGAAAATGTGCATAAGAAAACCATAACTGGCACGTAGATCGGTAGAAATTGTAAGATAAATTGGCATTCCACACTTCAGGTGAGTAATGGCAGAATCTGCGAAAGCCAGTAGTACCGGGAGGAAAATAGTCAGGGTCAGGTTAAGGTTTTTCTCTTCTGGTTCTTCTGGTTCTTCTGGTTCTCTGGCTCCCCCTTGAGTCATTTGTGTGTTATGTCATCAAACTGCATCAGACAAGCAAATATTTGATTTTATTCAAACACACAGGGTGTATCTATAAATGGAAAAATACGTTTTAAAATTTCTACCAAGATGACTTTCGGTCAAACAAGACTTTCTTTAGTCGGGGACAGCCATAATACCTTTCCACAAAGATGAAGGACATCACACTTGCTCAGACTCAAATGTTCCCACCGTATCCACACCCAATGTTATTTCTAATATCTGTAAGACTACCCCATATGACTTCAAATTGTGTTATGTTGTTTCTGTTTGTTGCCAGATTTTGTTCATTATTTAAAATAATAAAGCATTTGTTTCTTACATTCTCTTAACAGTGGAGTATCATTTGACTTCCAGTATTTAAGTAATTGCTTCTTCAATATAAGTGACAAAAACAATATTTTCCAAACCATTGGGTATCTCACCGCACTCCCATATGCCATGTCTTGAAATATGCAGATAGACGGATTAAACGTACATTTACATTGTAAAACTTCTGACAGCCATCTTTCTAATTCTGCCCATAACCTTTGGACTTCATAACACTCCCAGAATGCATGAATTATTGAGTCATTGTTAGTATTACACTTACGACATCACTCTGCCGTTGTGCAGTAGAAATTTTTAATTTGGTCTCTTGTATAATACATTCTATACATTAGTTTATGCTAGATTAGGCGTACAATTTTGTGAACTGTAATTCCGTTCGTTATGTTCCAACACTCCCTACATCTTGTGCCAAATTTTGTGATAGAAAACTTTTGGTCCTCTGTAGCTCAATTGGTAGAGCATGGCGCTTGTAACGCCAGGGTAGTGGGTTCGATCCCTGGGACCACCCATACGTAAAAATGTATGCACACATGACTGTAAGTCGCTTTGGATAAAAGCGTCTGCTAAATGGCTTATTATTATTATTATTATTATTGTTATTATTATTATTATTATTATTTGAAAATTAGTCCAAAATTGCTTTTTAATTCTGTAATGGAAATAATTGTCTTTCCTATTACCACGTCATTTACGGTTTCTATGCCTTTAGTTTTCCATGTGGACCAATTTATCAGTGAATTCTGAAAAGCTATCCAAGGATTGTTCCATAGGGGTGTGTTTTTAGGGAGTAATATTGGTTCTTTCTACAATCTGTTTCATTTTCTTCCATGTGATGGTGTTCTTAACTAAGAAGTTAATGTTCTTAGCTCCATCCTTTAAAAACAAACACGTGAAAAGGTTCTGGGGATGAGCATGGGTATCTTCAATATGTTCCTCTTTAGTGCATTTACATTTACATTTTTAACAATATGTCGCAAGTAAAAGCCTTGGGTGGCGAGTTGATACAATTCTGAATCTGGAAGGTTAAAACGTCCCTCAGTTTTATTTGAGTATATGAAGTCTGTTATGGGCTCCCGAGTGGCGCAGCGGTCTAAGGCACTGCATCTCAGTGCTTGAGGCGTCACTACAGACCCCCTGGTTCGATTCCAGGCTGTATCACAACCGGCCGTGATTGGGAGTCCCATAGGGCGGCACACAATTGGCCCAGTGTCGTCCGGGTTTGGCCGGTGTAAATAAGAATTTGTTCTTAACTGACTTGCCTAGTTAAATAAAGGTAAAATAAAGTTATGGCCAAGTATACTTTTTTTAAAAGAATGTCTTCGGTGGGGTAATTCGTATTACTGAAAGTAAATATTAAAACTTTGGGAGCCATGCCATTCTAAAGAGGTTTATTCTACCTGTAAGATTTATGGGGAGGTTATTCAATTTAATTAGATCTGCTTTCATGTTGGTGAGTAATGAGAAAGTTATATTTATATATTTGTTTGTCACTTATTAAGCATCCTAAGTATTACATTATTTTTTGTGGTCCACTTAAAGGATTGCTGATACGGGGGTCTTCAACCGGTTTATCGCAAGCTACCAGTAGCTTGCCAAACAATTCTGAAAGTACATGCAATTTTCACTTGTTCCACAGCAAACTGTCATAAACAAACCTCACAAGTATCAGACACCGCAAGCTCCCAGCTACGATCTAATAAACGCAACATTGAGATTATCCCACCCCTGTTTAGCCACTATTGGCTTAAAAACCCAAACCTAACACAATATCTTCCTATTCATTTCCATCAATATTGCCCCTCTGTCTGTGTGGTGTGTGCGTTTGTTTATCACCCTGTGTGTAGCCAGTTGGCGTGATAACCATCTTGTGGGTTGGCAGAAGTACTTTCCTCAAACGTCTCAGTTAAATGTTAACTGCAAAGTAGGCTTACCTGGCAGAAGTATATAATTTGTATCTATTATTTGTTATTTGCAAACTTTGCCATGAAATGAGCAGCATCAGTACAGAACCATCGCTAGACCGGCACAGACCACACATTCCTCACTCGCTAGATGCGCAATTAAAGGGGAATTACACTCAACTCTAAATTTGTTGTAATAATAATATAATAATATATAATATAATATGCCATTTAGCAGACGCTTTTATCCAAAGCGACTTAGTCATGCGTGCATACATTTTATTTTTTTGGTGTATGGGTGGTCCCGGGGATCGAACCCACTACCTTGGCGTTACAAGCGCCGTGCTCTACCAGCTGAGCTACAGAGGACCACATTATTATTATTATATATTATTATATTATATTATTATTATATTATATATTATAAATTTGTTGTGATCTCAAATCTAAATGTGATTTAGGCATTGACATGAACTCAAAACATCCTATTTCATTGTTTCTCTATGAACAATTATAATTTTAAGAGTGAAACTCAAATCTAAAATCAGGAAAAATTAAACGGAACATAATTTGTGAAAATATAAAGCATAATTTGGTGGGAAAATAACATTTTATAGGGCCCCCCTTAGTTGTTTAGTAACCATTATATTTCCAGGTATATTGACAGAACATAGTGTACAAGAGAAAGTAGTGCACTAAGGACCCGGGGAAGAGTTGCAGAAGAGAAAATAACAATGTGCCTATTTGAAAGCTAGTAGCTCGTGACTTTTCATTTCTTTACAGTAGCTCTCATGCTAGAAAAGGTTGGAGACTCCTGCTGTAGATCATGAGTTATTATTTTCCCTATTGCCATTATTTCAGTTTATCCACATTCATTTTATATCGTGAGATTCTCAAGTGTTCCGGAAATATTTGTAATAAGGGGGGCATTGAGTTTTCAATATTAGTCAGGTACAGTGCATTCAGAAATTATTCAGACCCCTTGGCTTTTTCCACATTTTGTTATGTTACAGCCTTATTCTAAAATGGATTAAATAATTTTTTTCCCCCTCATCAATCTACACACAATACTCAATAATGACAAAGCAAAAACAGTTTTTAGACATTTTAGCAAATTTATTAAACATACAAAAATGAAATATCACATTTACATAAGTATTCAGACCCTTTACTCAGTACTTTGTTAAAGCACCTTTGGCAGTGATTACAGCCTCAAGTCTTCTTGGGTATATGACGCTACAAGCTTGGCACACCTGTATTTGGGGGGTTTCTCCCATTCTTCTCTGCAGATCCTCTCAAGCTCTGTCAGGTTGGATGGGGAGCGTCGCTGCACAGCAAACTCCAAGCTGGCTGTCATGTGCCTTTTACTGAGGGGTGGCTTCCGTCTGGCCACTATACCATAAAGGCCTGATTGGTGGAGTGCTGCAGAGATGGTTGTCCTTCTGGAAGGTTCTCCCATCTCCACAGAGGAGCTCTGTCAGAGTGACAATCGGGTTCTTGGTCACCTCCCTGACCAAGGCCCTTCTCCGCCGATTGCTCAGTTTGGCCGGGCGGCCAGCTCTAGGAAGGGGCTTGGTGGTTCCAAACTTCTTCCATTTAAGAATGAAGGAGGCCACTATGTTCTTGGGGACCTTCAATGCTGCAGACATTTTTTGGTACCCTTTCCCAGATCTGTGTCTCAACACAATCTGGTCTCGGAGCTCTACAGACAAGTTCTTCGACCTCATGGCTTGGTTTTTGCTCTGACATGCACTGTCAACTGTGGGACCTTATATAGACAGGTGTGTGCCTTTCCAAATCCTATTCAATCAATTGAATTTAGCACAGGTGGACTCCAATCATGTGGTAGAAACATCTCAAGGATGATCAATGGAAACAGGATGCACCTGAGCTCAATTACGAGTCTCATACAAAGGGTCTGAATACTTATGTAAATAAGTTATTTCAGTTTTTTTTTGTTGAATACATTCGCAAAAAATTCTAAACCTGTTTTTGCTTTGTCATTATGGGGTATGCACTGTATTTTTGGTTTAAGATATTTATATTAAATGTATTATTTTACCTGGGTAGTTGAATGCTTCCAACATTTTAAATAGAAAAGGCCACTGAATACGATCAAAATACTTTTTGGCATCAACAGCCATTATTGATAAATCTTGTTTTTTTGCGTATTGTATTATACTGAAAATTTTTATTGTATTTGTTTTAAGTGTCTATTTTTAATAAATGCTGTTTGATTAATATGTATCAAGTCTGGTAATACTTTTGCCATTCTGTTGCCTATGAGTTTTATTATTTTATTGTCGCAATGTATTAAATATACGGGTCTGTAATCTGTTGGGGACTCCAGAATTTCCTGGTTTGAATATAACTGAAATAACTGTTTGATACATGGAACTCGGAAGCACTGAATTGAGTGACATGCGAGTTATTTAAGTAAATAGGGGTGCTACAAAATATAAAATAATTTGGGAAAGCGGTCACTCCCTGGTGCTTTTCTCCGCTTGAATGTTTTAATTGTCTAATATTTATTTTTGGGTGATTTAAAAAATATATTTATCTGCTGGTTGTTGCTTCGGGGTTATTGAGTCTAAGGCTGTAGGATCAGTCCAACTACAGTGAGTAATCCTGATGACCTGTAGTTTGTTGTCACGAACCATACAGATGATGGGAGAACCAAACCAGTCCCCAGGAAAGGCCACCCAGAGAGTTATGAACCAGCAGACAACAAGTGTCTACTCAGAGCGTCAGATGGCAAGAAGAAAATCAGCACAGTTGTAAGTCTACAGCATCACGTGGCAATGAAGTGATTTGATGATGGTTTGGTTGATTAGAATAAAATATTTGTATTTAATAGTCAGGAAATTAGTCCATACATCTCTACTTAGTATTTAGCCAGACTAGATTCTGACTATGCTTGCTTACAGCTGCACTGGGGTTGGACAGACTTCCTGTTTAGATTAAGACACTGCGCGAGATACACAGAGAAGATTGGATGACTGCTCGTTTTTTTCTGGAAACTGCCCTTTTCGTCCTCATTTTGAAATGGCAGTTTCAGCCAATCAGTTCCTTTTGTTGTTCAAAGCGACGTGCCATTCCATAATGGCTGCTGTGGCCACTGCTAGCTAGCATGAGGACAAAAACAGCAGTTTACTTAAAAATGTAAAAATTCTGAGTGCAACGCAATTTCTCATCCCTGGGTTGAGGTACATTTTCCGAGCCATATCTCGCGCCGGCTCTGCGGTGTCTTAATCTAAACAGGAAGCCTATCCGACCCCAGTGCAGCTGTAAGCAAGCGTAGGGTCGGAATCTATTCTGGCTACTTAGTGATCAGATGTTGAAATAAATCCATATGATTTGCTATACCTTGCAGACAGTAGTGCTAATCAAGATTTTCCTTTTATCTCCAGGTTAGCACCAAAGAAGTAATCAAGTTCCAGATGGTAGGTACTCTGACATTGTTTTTTTTATTTTTTTAACAAATGCGTCACTGGAGCAGTGAATGCACATTGTCTTGTTTGACTAGATCTATGTAATGCTAAAAAGGATTTAGCAAATCATTTAAACATCTCTTTTCAACTTGCCAGGCATACTCTAACCTCCTGAGAGCACACATGGACGGCCTTAAGAAGAAAGACAAGAAAAGCAAAAGCAAGAAAACCAAAGCCACCCAATGAGCAACAGACTCTTTCATAGTATACTGGGGGAACCCAGACTGGCATGTACCACCTCCAAGGTGCTCCAACTATCAACTCTACCCCCATCCTTCCTGCTCCAAGCTGCTGGCTGAGGCCCATCATCTTCCACCTGGGGACTGTTTTGACATCATGCCATTGTTTACACAGCAATGTCTCATCCCTGGCCAGTGAATGGCATGGGTCTATAGGGAGGAAGGGAAAGCTGAGGAGTTTAACTTGTAGGATACTACAAGTGAGCTGCCTTTTTAGATTAACCACCCCCCCCACCCCCATATCAACATATCTGGTCTGGATCCAAGTTACACAGAGAGCTGCATTGTTTATGTAGTCACGGAAAGGATGGAGCCTGTTAACTACTAGTCCTTGTCCCTATTTATGTTTGAGTTATCCCTCAGTTCAGTTCGCATGCATCCATTTGATTACATTTCCACTGGACCTTGTCTTAACCATTTATGGATAGATGATGAACTGTATAACTAAACTATGAGTGAAGCTGCCACATACATTTGTTAGGGTTGGGGCTGAATGGTTTTATTTTGCCATTCGTAAACGGAAAGTGAAATACAGAATAAAAAATAATTTTTATTTACTTAAGAAGAAATGATTAAATGGGTGAGTTCCTTATTGGTCCAATTTGTTTGTCGTCACTCATGTGTCCACTTAATGAAGGTGGTCAATTCATAGTTGTAAGCTAAGCTGTAAAGAGAGGATCCAAAAGTTAGCTGACACATCGTAAGTCCTCTATAGTACTTGGAAATGTTTTGTGTTGTATTATCAATTCAAATGTAGAAAAGCTTCAGCCTCTTAATTTGTAGGATGTATGTGCCATATGATAGAAGATTGAGTAAGGGGAAAGTATTTAGAAACTTTTTAATGATGTAGTATATTTACTGGTGGCTGAAAGGCTTATTTGATTTTTGGATACAGAGAGAACCTTGTACATGATCAATGTAGTTTTTTATTTTTAACACCCAGTAAGTTTTTCCTTACTGGGTGTAAACCTAACCATGATAATTATCATTAAGGATATAAGTTGAGAAATAAAGTGCTTTGTTGGAATAAATAACGATCTTGCAGTGGTTTGTTGAAATAGATTTTTCAATAAAATGAGATGGAATAAGCCGTTCAACTTTACATTGTAGGCTGATAACACTTTATGCCTGATAACATGAGCTATGTAGAAAATTAATACTAAGTGATAAATACAGTATATACACAGCTAAAAGTCACGTGACACATTTCTGTGCTATGCTCAACAGTCTCTGGGTGGAGGCCAGCCAAAGCCAGGCCTCTTATAAGGCTGTGCTCCTCTTCTCTGGCCTCTCCTTGGGGGATGCTGCCACATGGTGATGTCTGCTCGTCTCCTCCTGGTAGCCCTGCTTCATAAGCCTGGTCAGGTACAGGAACAGGGTCTGGTTCAGAAACGCAATACACAAGGAATTATGAAGATACCTATAATAATGTAGAATTCAAATCAAGGTGTCTGAATGCAGGGTTCCCCCAACTGGTGATTTTATTTGGGATCAAATATTTGTTTAATTGTTGGACATAGTGTTAAAACACCAGCAAATCAGCTCCAACTTATTTTAATTTTGGAAATCTGTTCCAAAGTATTCCATGCATAATAGAGAGATCCCCTGCTGATTTTATAAGTTTGCCCACTGACAAAGACACGATCAGTCTATAATTTTAATGGTAGGTTTATTTGAACAGTGAGAGACAGAATAACAACAAAGCAATCCAGAAAAACGCATGTCAAAAATTTTATAAATTGATTTGCATTTTAATGAGGGAAATAAGTATTTGACCCCTATGCAAAACATGACTTAGTACTTGGTGGCAAAACCGTTGTTGGCAATCACAGAGGACAGACGTTTCTTGTAGTTGCCCACCAGGTTTGCACACATCTCAGGAGGGATTTTGTCCCACTCCTCTTTGCAGATCTTCTCCAAGTCATTAAGGTTTTGAGGCTGATGTTTTGCACCTCGAACCTTCAGCTCCCTCCACAGATTTTCTATGGCTAGGCCACTCCAGGACCTTAATGTGCCTCTTCTTGAGCCATTCCTTTGTTGCCTTGGCCGTGTGTTTTGGGTCATTGACATGCTGGAATACCAATCCACGACCCATTTTCAATACCCTGACTGAGGGAAGGAGGTTCTCACCCAAGATTTGACGGTACATGGCCCCGTCCATCGTCGGTGAAGTTGTCATGTCCCCTTAGCAGAAAAACACCCCCAAAGCATAATGTTTCCACCTCTATGTTTGACGGTGGGGATGGTGTTCTTGGGGTCATAGGCAGCATTCCTCCTCCTCCAAACACGGTGAGTTGAGTTGATGCCAAAGAGCTCGATTTTGGTCTCATCTGACCACAACACTTTCACCCAGTTCTCCTCTGAATCATTCAGATGTTCATTGGCGAACTTCAGACGGGCCTGTATATGTGCTTTCTTGAGAAGGGGGACCTTGCGGGCGCTGCAGGATTTCAGTCCTTCACGGCATAGTGTGTTACCAATTGTTTTCTTGGTGACTATGGTCCCAGCTGCCTTGAGATCATTGACAAGATCCTCCCGTGTAGTTCTGGGCTGATTCCTCACCGTTCTCATGATCATTGCAACTCCACGAGGTGAGATCTTGCATGGAGCCCAAGGCAGAGGGAGATTGACATTTATTTTGTGTTTCTTCCATTTGCGAATAATCACACCAACTGTTGTCACCTTCTCACCAAGCTGCTTGGCGATGGTCTTGTAGCCCATTCCAGCCTTGTGTAGGTCTACAATCTTGTTCCTGACATCCTTGGAGAGCTCTTTGGTCTTGGCCATGGTGGAGAGTTTGGAATCTGATTGATTGCTTCTGTGGACAGGTGTCTTTTATACAGGTAACAAGCTGAGATTAGGAGCACTTCCTTCAAGAGTGTGCTCCTAATCTCAGCTCGTTACCTGTATAAAAGACACCTGGAAGCCAGAAATCTTTCTGATTGAGAGGGGATCAAATACTTATTTCCCTAATTAAAATGCAAATAAATTTATAACATTTTTGACATGCGTTTTTCTGGATTTTTTTTTTGTTATTCTGTCTCTCACTGTTCAAATAAACCTACCATTAAAATTATAGACTGATCATTTCTTTGTCAGTGGGCAAATGTACAAAATCAGCAGGGGATCAAATACTTTTTTTCCCTCACTGTACAGTGCCTTCAGAAAGTAGTCATACAACCCCTTGACTTTTTCCACATTTTGTTGTGTTACAGCCTGAATTTAAAATGGATTAAACTGAGATGTTCTGTCACTGGCCTACAAACAATACCCCATAATGTCAAAGTGGAATTATGTATTTTTTTTTTTTTCACTTCGTCAACCACTTTGAAAAGAAGGTTGACGACATCCGATCCTCGTTTGTTAAGTCTAATGACACTGCTGGTCCTACTCACACTGCCCTACCCTATGCTTTGACTTCTTTCTCCCCTCTCTCTCCAGATAAAATCCTGCGACTTGTGACTGCAGGCCGCCCAACAACCTGCCCGCTTGACCCCATCCCCTCCTCTCTTCTCCAGACCATCTCCGGTGACCTTCTCCCCTACCTCACCTCGCTGATCAACTCATCCTTGACCGCTGGCTATGTCCCTTCCGTCTTCAAGAGAGCGAGAGTTGCACCCCTTCTCAAAAAACCAACACTCGATCCCACTGATGTCAACAACTACAGACCAGTATCCCTTCTTTCTTTTCTTTCCAAAACTATTGAGCGTGCCGTCTTTAGCCAACTCTCTTGCTATCTCTCTCAGAATGACCTTCTTGATCCAAACCAGTCAGGTTTCAGGACTGGTCATTCAACTGAGACTGCTCTTCTCTGTGTCACGGAGGCTCTCCGCACTGCTAAAGCTAACTCTCTCTCCTCTGCTCTTGTCCTTCTAGACCTGTCTGCTGCCTTTGATACTGTGAACCATCAGATCCTCCTCTCCACCCTCTCCGAGCTGGGCATCTCCGGCGCGGCTCACTCCTGGATTGCGTCCTACCTGACCGGTCGCTCCTACCAAGTGGCGTGGCGAGAAGCTGTCTCCGCACCACGTGCTCTCACCACTGGTGTCCCCCAGGGCTCAGTTCTAGGCCCTCTCCTATTCTCCCTATACACCAAGTCACTTGGCTCTGTCATATCCTCACATGGCCTCTCCTATCACGGCTACGCTGACGATACACAACTAATCTTCTCCTTTCCCCCTTCTGATAACCAGGTGGCGAACCGCATCTCTGAATGTCTGGCAGACATATCAGTATGGATGACGGATCACCACCTCAAGCTGAACCCTGGCAAGACGGAGCTGCTCTTCCTCCCGGGGAAGGACTGCCCGTTCCATGATCTCGCCATCACGGTTGACAACTCCGTTGTGTCCTCCTCCCAGAGTGCGAAGAGCCTTGGCGTGACCCTTGACAACACCCTGTCGTTCTCCGCTAACATCAAGGCGGTGACCCGATCCTGCAGGTTCATGCTCTACAACATTCGGAGAGTACGACCCTGCCTTACACAGGAAGCGGCACAGGTCCTAATCCAGGCACTTGTCATCTCCCGTCTGGATTACTGCAACTCGCTGTTGGCTGGGCTCCCTGCCTGTGCCATTAAACCCCTACAACTCATCCAGAATGCCGCAGCCCGTCTGGTGTTCAACCTTCCCAAGTTCTCCCACGTCACCCCCCTCCTCCGCACACTCCACTGGCTCCCAGTTGAAGCTCGCATCCGTTACAAGACCATGGTGCTTGCCTATGGAGCAGTGAGGGGAACGGCACCTCCGTACCTTCAGGCTCTGATCAGTCCCTACACCCAAACGAGGGCATTGCGTTCATCCACCTCTGGCCTGCTGGCTCCCCTTCCTCTGCGGAAGCATAGTTCCCGCTCAGCCCAGTCAAAACTGTTCGCTGCTCTGGCACCCGAATGGTGGAACAAGCTCCCTCACGACGCCAGGACAGCGGAGTCACTCACCACCTTCCGGAGACATTTGAAACCCCACCTCTTTAAGGAATACCTGGGATAGGATAAAGTAATCCTTCTACCCCCCCCAAAAAATAATAAGAAAAAAATATTTAAAAAATTGTAAAGTGGTTATCCCACTGGCTATAGGGTGAATGCACCAATTTGTAAGTCGCTCTGGATAAGAGCGTCTGCTAAATGACGTAAATGTGCCCTTGAGCAAGGCACTTAACCCTAATTGCTCCTGTAAGTCGCTCTGGATAAGAGCGTCTGCTAAATGACTAAAATGTAAATGTAAATGAAAAGCTGAAATGTCATGAGTCAATAAGTATTCCATCCCTTTCATATGGCAAGTTCAGGAGTAAAAATGTGCTTAGCAAGTCACAAGTTGCAATGACTCACTCTGTGTGCAATAATAGTGTTTAAAAATATTTTTTATTGACTACCTCATCTTTGTACCCCACACATACAATTATCTGTAAGGTCCCTCAGTCGAGCACTGAATTTCAACCACAAAGACCAGGGAGGTTTTCCAATGCCTCGCAAAGAAGGGCACCTATTGGTAGATAGGTAAAAATAAAAAAGAAGACAATATCCTTATAAGCATGGTGAAATTATTAATTACACTTTGGATGGTGTATCAATACACCCAGTCACTACAAAGATATAGGCATCCTACCTAAATCAGTTGCTGGAGAGGAAGGAAACCGCTCAGGGATATCACCATGAGGGCAATGGTAACTTTAAAACAGTTAGAGTTTAGTGGCTTTGATAGGAGAAAACTGAGGATGGATCATCAACATTGTAGTTGCTCCACAATACTAACCTAATTGACAGAGGGAAAAGAAGGAAGCCTGTACAGAATAAAATATTCCCAAACATGCATCCTGTTTGCAACAAGGCACTAAAGTAATTCTGCAAAAAATGTGGCAAAGCAATTCACTTTTTGGCCTGAATACAAAGTGTTATGTTTGGGGCAAATCCAATACAACACATTACTGAGTATCAATCTACATATTTTCAAACATAGTGGTGGCTGCATCGTGCTATGGGTATGCTTGTAATCGTTAAGGACTGGGGAGTTTTTCAGGATAAAAAATAAACAATGGAACTAAGCACAGGCAAAATCCTAGAGGAAAACTGGGTTCAGTCTGCTTTCCACCAGACACTGGGAGATGGATTCACCTTTCAGCAGGACAATAACCTAAAATACAAGGCCAAATCTACACTTGAGTTGCTTACCAAGAATACAGTGAATGTTCCTGAGTGGCCGAGTTACAGTTTTGACTAAAATCTACTTGAAAATCTATGGCAAGATCTGAAAATGGTTGTCTAGCAATGATCAACAACCAATTTGACAGAGCTTGAAGAATTTTGAAAATAATAATGGGCAAATGTTGCACAATCCAGGTGTGGAAAGCACTTATAGACTTACCCAGAAAGACTCACAGCTGTAATCGTTGCCAAAGTTGATTCAACAAGTAAATTATATATTTCTGTATTTAAATTTCAATACATTTTCTAAAAACATGTTTTCAATTTGTCATTATGGGATATTGTGTGTAGATGGGTGAGATGTTTTATTTATTTAATCAATTTTGAATTTAAGCTGTAACACAACAATGTGAAATAAGTCAAGGGGTATGAATACTTTCTGAAGGCACTGTATGTGATCGTATACACATTTAAGGAAGGTTTGCAATGAGCATGTTTTGTTGTTGTTCAGTTGCATTGTTGGGAAAGAGGTTGCAAGAAAGACATTTCACTGTACTTGTGCACGTGACAATAAAAACTTGAAACTTTGCAGTCTACAAATTATTTGTAATTATGTTCCAGCCCCTTGACCATCTGCTCAAGAAAATATTGTCCAGTGGCTGAATCTAGTTAATGATCCCTGTCTTAATGTATTACCAGTCTAGGGTTATGGTTAGCGCTACAGCTGTAAGTACAATGTATTACCAGTCTAGGGTTAGGGTTAGGGTTAGGGGAGTTCAGAGACACATTATACTAGGAAATAAGTAGAGCCAGAAATGTTCCTGGTCAGGAAAAACTGCTCACTCCACATATATGAGTAGGGCCAGGAGTTTATCCTGACCACAGGACTTGACCCAAGGAATAGAGAGCAATAGTAATGGTGTCTTTATGTAGGCACTAACTCCGCCATGGCTTGGTCAAAGCCTATGGGGAAATGAATGGGTTTTTGGATAAACACCGAAAATAAGGTCTGTGGTGTACACAGGCTTATGGAGATCTTATACATTTTGTTCTATGAGATCATCTTCATCAGCTAACGTCACTTTTTGTGAATTTTTAAGCATTTATGTATTCATAACAAGCACATAAAGTCTTCATAATTCATAACGGTTATGTTAACTGACTGATATTTTCTCATAGATCAAAACATATAAGATCTCCTGCGTTAACATCAGACCTTATTTTTGGCGTTTATCCCAAACACCATTCTTCCCCATTCATTTCCCCCATAGGAATGGCTGAACGAACCAGAGGTAACTCATTTACGGTTTGGCGAGCACAAGGTTGGAGTTAAGGGTAGTTCTCCATGAATCCACTAGAGGCCAGTACAGACAGTTTCATTGGAACATGTATGGTAAAATGCAGCGCTTCATTCACTCATTTCATCTTATTTATAGGAGCCAGGCTAGTTCACTCAGTAAAATTAGACATTGTTTTTATGGAGTCCTGTGATCCATAAAACCAATTAGAAAACACAGTGACTATAAAAAAAAAAATAACATTATTCACATCATACACAGTAGCACATACAGCGCAGTTTTACATTGCACTGAAACTTTATTTAATAAGAGTGATATAATACTTTGTTAGTTAGGTAAAGCAGGGTTACATGATGTGACAGAGCCATCCACTGGTTTCACAATATGGTCATTTCTGGTTCAATTAAATTAAAATGTTCATGTCAGTCAAACTCTCTCTTCCACTGGTGATAATTTCCATCTTGACATGAGTCATTGGATGTGGAAAACTCTGACACAGCAGAAAGACAAGGGACCTCTTGGACAATAATTGGTTACACACATGATTATACCAATTCAACCCATTCTGCTAAACATTTATACTGGTGAATTCCTGGAAGAGCACGTGAATGATTGAAATCGGTACCTTCCATGCCTCCTCAAGCTCAGGGGTCCATCTCTCTTTGAGAATGGGTTGAACAGCACAGATGAATTCTGCTCCTACATACTGGAAATAAATCACATCAGAATAGGAAAGTATACATCTAATCCAATATTTAAAAAAATGCTAACTGTAACTTTGCTTAAGATGCATAGTCAGTGTGTGTCTTACGCTGTAGTATTTGGGTGGGGCGTTGTAGCGGTAGTGGCTCTTCCCCAGCTCCACAGCAAGAACCTCTAGTCTCTCCAGCTGGTCCAGTCTGGCCACACTTTTCTCAATGAAGGACATTACTCTGAGAGGAAAGGAACACAGGCCTGGTGATTAAGACCCACAAGCACACCTTGGACTATCACCATCATTTGATCATACAGCAGGCACTTAATGTGATCCAATTAATTTAGTAATCTTTTATCCTCTCTTTCAACAATTGTTCTCCAACATTAAACCCTGAAACTGAACATGGTTTCGTTGTTGCCCATAGGCCTGTCTTTTACGGCAAAGAGCGTGTTAGGGAGAGTTTGTGCAGAAAGATAAATATGCACAAAAGGTTAAATGGGTGTACTCCCTCTCAGCCTGGGGGCTGGTGAGGACATTTTGCACTAATGTCCGTGCAAGTGATTTGAGGGGCACTTGGCCTTTTCCTGGGAGTATAAGCGTGAAAGGGCCGTGTGGACATGTAGTGTACATATCCCTGTCTGTCTCCTGTAATGCCACTGCAGCCTTCATACCTTTGATTAAATTGAGTCCTCAGGCTTAATTAGGTTTATTGGCCTTTTGTGGGGACAAAAACTAAGAGGCTCAGCATACCCCAGTGACACAACAGAATGGAGAAAACACACCATTGGGAGCTGCATATGGAGGATCAGTGTGTTCTTCACTGGCAGCAGACCTGATAATAGCTTGCCAGATATTGATAATCTCATATAGGGACACAAACAGTGTTGACAGATCTTTGAAATTGGAAACTGAATCTCTACAGTATGTCATAAATTATTTTGTTTCAATGTAATCAGTGATGTTTCATTGTGAGATTTTGACATTTGATATGTAACAATACCACTCCCTCTGTGGTACACTGGCTGTAGTGTATGGAACTTGAGAGTTATACAGTGTTGTGGTGTGGCGACTGACCGTAGGCCATGTGACCTCAGCTCCCGGCTGGTCCGTAACATCTCAAGGTCCTCCACGTCTCGAAACAGAAAGAATACATCCTTGCATTCTGGATGGGTCTCAAATAACCTGTTACCAAGACAACATACATTCATGAGCCTACAAGAGCCAGCTTCATTAAGCCTGCCTTAACCAAACTGACATATTCATGCCCACACACAAACATCCCTCCGTCCTCCAAATTCTCCCACTGACTACGTAACAGAGTTCAAGCAAGACAGTAAATAAGGTTTAGTAGTTTTTTTATAATGTAAGTGTTGATATTGTCCTTTAGTTAAGACATGCCTGTCTCTATCCTTGTAAATATCTTCAAGGTGGCATTAAAATTCATCACATCTCATCCACGCAGTGATTTTAAGGAAATCTCCATGAGATCTGATTGTGCCATTGAGCCCCTTGCAGTTATCAGTCCTGGCTGCTCTCTAACCCTCAGTCCTTTCCTGCTGGCTTTAGACCTACTATGGGCTGCAATCACAGCATCAAAACCTCAGTGGCGGCTGGTGAAAAATATTCTCGGTGGGGCTGTGCCATACTTTTTTTTTTTCCTGTAACCATCGCGATATATTTTAACACAAACTGCAGGACAGCAGTGCTCAGTGAAACATTCAGTAATTATTTAATGCCAATATTAAAAAGTTGAGGCATTCTTACACAAAAACATATTACACAAACCCAAGCCTTTCATTTGCATTTAAAGTGAACTTTTTACCATTGGTAGTAAACAGGCAACGCAACAGGCATGCTGTCAGAACAGAGTGGAAAGTGGACAATAACATGAAATTATTATAAAGTTTGTAGGAAATCTTACACTGTATAAAAAGGATGTATAATATAGAAATGGATATCAAGTGGATGAACTCAAACCTTTGACTGGAAGACCAGGGGGTGTACACCCTCTTCTCCTTCTCCTCATATAGCTGCCTGTATTGAGTTCCCCTGCCCTTTCAGATGTCATAATCCATGGCAAAATGTGTAGAATTGCAGGAAATTAGCTTTAAAACTGGAAATATTCGGTCCCCAGATGTGGTGATCCGGCCCTGGCTGTAAGAGTTCCCCTGCCCTTTCAGACCCATTAATGTCAGACTGTGTGTTTTTGTGTGTGTGTGTGTGTGTCTTTTCCTCCCACACACCACGCCAATGGAATTCCCTTCCTGACAATCTCTGACTGTTCAGACTGTTGGGGCTTTTAAAGCAGCCCATAAGACTCATCTCTACCGGCTGGCCTAGCATTATGGCCTTCCTCCTAGACTTTGATTGTTGCTTTCATGATATGGTTCGATATATTGTTTTAGTTTTTTTAAACTATTTTTCTATTTTATTTTATGCACTTTGGGCCTGATTCATTTTTTACGTGTGCAGTCAAAAAAGTGATTTTCCTGTTTTATATATATTTCCACACTATGAGGTTGGAATAATGCTATCAAATTGGGAAAATGATGATAATGTCCTTTTAGTGTAAGAGCTGTTTGAAAAGACAGCCTGATTTGGAGTTTTGGCCTGCCTGGTAAAGTAGTTAATAGACCAATAAGAAAGAAAGTTCCAAAATTCTCTGCCAATGACAGCTAGTTTTCAGTTTCCACCTCCCCACTCCCAGAAAATTCTTGCTTGAGAAATTGCTCTTTGCTAAGAAGCTATTTTTGTTTATTCTTGACCATCTTAATTGAAAACAATCACAGTAAGGTACTTAATTGTTACCCAGGAATGTTTTTATATTGAGATACAAATGGCTGCATTGGACCTTTAACAAGAGATTTACTTTTAACAAGGAGTTCCCACATATGCTGAGCACTTGTTGGCTGCTTTTCCTTCACTCTGTGGTCCGACTCATCCCAAACCATCTCACTTTGGTTGAGGTCGGGGGATTGTGGAGGCCAGGTCATCTGATGCAGCACTCTATCACTCTCCTTCTTGGTAAAATAGCCCTTACACAGCCTGGAGGTGTGTTGGGTCATTGTCTTGTTGAAAAACAAATGACAGTCCCACTAAGCCCAAACCAGATGGGATGGAGTATCGCTGCAGAATGCTGTGGTAGCCATGCTGGTTAAGTGTACCTTGAATTCTAAATAAATCACAGACAATGTCACCAGCAAAGCACCCCCACACCATAACACCTCCTCCTCCATGCTTTATGGTGGGAAATACAGTGGGGGAAAAAAGTATTTAGTCAGCCACCAATTGTGCAAGTTCTCCCACTTAAAAAGATGAGAGAGGCCTGTAATTTTCATCATAGGTATACGTCAACTATGACAGACAAATTGAGAAAAGAAAATCCAGAAAATCACATTGTAGGATTTCTTATGAATTTATTTGCAAATTATGGCGAGTGGGTAACCCGCCTCTACCATTAGTCCTATTAGCCAACGTGCAATCATTGGATAATAAACTGGATGAGCTCCGATCAAGACTATCCTACCAACGGGACTTTAAAAACTGTTAATATCTTATGTTTCACCGAGTCGTGGCTGAACGACGACATGTATAACATACAGCTGGCTGGGTTTTCCGTGCATCGCAAGATAGAACAGCTGCCTCCAGTAAGAAAAGGGGTGGCGGTCTGTGTCTATTTGTCAATAACAGCTGGTGCACGAAATCTAATATCAAGGAAGTCTCGAGGTTTTGCTCGCTTGAGGTAGAGTATCTCATGATAAGCTGTAGACCACATCATTTATCTATATTTTTCGTAGCTGTCTATTTACCACCACAAACCGATGCTGGCACTAAGACTGCACTAAACGAGCTGTATAAGGCCATAAGCAAACGAGAAAATGCTCATCCAGAGGCGGCACTCCTAGTGGCCGGGGACTTTAATGCAGGGAAACTTAAATCCGTTTTACCTCATTTCTAACTCTAGACCACCTTTACTCAACACACAGAGATGCGTACAAAGCTCTCACTTGCCCTCCATTTGGCAAATCTGACTATAACTCTATCCTCCTGATTCCTGCTTACAAGCAAAAACTAAAGCAGGAAGTACCAGTGACTCGCTCAATACTTAAGTGGTCAGATGATGCAGATGCTAAGCTACAGGACTGTTTTGCTAGCACAGACTGGAATATGTTCCGGGATTCTTCCAATGGCATTGAGGAGTACACAACATCAGTCACTGGCTTCATCAATAAGTGCATCGATGACGTTGTCCCTACAGTGACCGTATGTACATACCCCATCCAGAAGCCATGGATTACAGGCAACATTTGCACTGAGCTAAAGGGTAGAGCTGCCGCTTTCAAGGAGCGGGACTCTAACCCGGACCCTTATAAGAAATCCTGCTATGCCCTCTGACGAACCATCAAACAGGCAAAGCGTCAATATAGGAGTAAAACTGAAACCTACTACACCGGCTCTGATTCTCGTCGGATATGGCAGGACTGGCAAACTATTACGGACTACAAAAGGAAGCACAGCCGCGAGCTGCCCAGTGACACGAGCCTACCAGATGAGCTAAATTACTTCTATGCGCGCTTCGAGGCAAGTAACACTGAAGCATGCATGAGAGCATCAGCTGTTCCGGATGACTGTGTGATCACGCTCTCCGTAGCCGATGTGAGTAAGACCTTTAAACAGGTCAACATTCAGAAGGCCGCAGGGCCATATGGATGACCAGGATGTGTACTCCGACCATGCGCTGAAAAACTGGCAAGTGTCTTCACTGACATTTTCAACCTGTCCCTGACCGAGTCTGTAATACCAACATGTTTCAAACATTTACAATTTACATTTACATTTTAGTCATTTAGCAGACGCTCTTATCCAGAGCGACTTACAGTTAGTGAGTGCATACATTTTCAAACAGACCACCATAGTCCCTGTGCCCAAGAACACCAAGGTAACCTGCCTAAATGACTACCGACCCGTAGCACTCACGTATGTAGCCATGAAGTGCTTTGAAAGGCTGGTCATAGCTCACATCAATGCCATTATTCCAGAAACCCTAGACCCACTCCAATTTCCATACCACCCCAACAGATCCATAAGTGACGCAATCTCTATTGCACTCCACACTGCCCTTTCCCACCTGGATGAAAGGAACACCTATGTAAGAATGCTATTCATTGACTACAGCTCAGCGTTCAACAACATCATGCCCTCAAAGCTCATCACTAAGCTAAGATCCTGGACTTCCTGACAGGCCGCCCCCAGGTGGTAAGGGTAGGTAACAACACATCACCAACGAACTATCATGGTCCAAACACACCAAGACAGTCGTGAAGAGGGCACGACAAAGCCTATTCCCCCTCAGGAGACTGAAAAGATTTGGCATGGGTCCTCAGATCCTCAAAAAATTCTACAGCTGCACCATCGAGAGCATCCTGACTGGTTGCATCACCGCCTGGTAGATCACTGGGGCAAAGCATCCTGCCATCCAGGACCTCTATACCAGGCGGTGTCAGAGGAAGGCCCTCAAAATTGTCAAAGACTCCAGCCACCCTAGTCATAGACTGTTCTCTCTGCTACCGCACGGCAAGCGGTACCGGAGTGCCAAGTCTAGGTCCAAAAGACTTCTCAACAGCTTCTACCCCCAAGCCATAAGACTCCTGAACAGCTAATCATGGCTACCCGGACTATTTGCACTTATTATTTGCACTCACAATTATTTATGCATAGTCACTTTAACTCTACCCACATGTACATATTACTTCAACTACCTCAACTAGCCGGTGCCCCCCGCACATTGACTCTGCACCGGTACCCCCCTCCCTACTGTTCTTTTATTTTACTTCTGCTCTTTTTTTCTCAACACTTTTTAGTTGTTGTTTTATTTTACTTTTTTATTAAAAATAAATGCACTGTTGGTTAAGGGCTGTAAGTAAGCATTTCACTGTAATGTCTGCACCTGTTGTATTCGGCGCATGTGGCCAATAAAATTTGATTTGATTTGATTTGATTTGGTAGGCCTGATCACCAACAACGATGAGACAGACTATAGGGAGGAAGTCAGAGACCTGGCAGTGTGGTGCCAGGATAACAACCTCTCCCTCAACATGATCAAGACAAAATAGATGATTGTGGACTACAGGAAAAGGAGGGCCGACTACGCACCCATTCTCATCGACGGGGCTGTAGTGGAGTAGGTTAAGAGCTTCAAGTTCCTTGGTGTCCACATCAGAAACGAACTGTCATGGTCCAAATACACCAAGACAGTTGTGAAGAGGGCACGACAACGCCTATTCCCCCTCAGGAGACATTTGGCATGGGTCCTCAGATCCTCAAAATGTTATATAACTGCACCACTGAGAGTATGCTGACTGGTTAAATCACCGCCTGGTATGGCAACTGTTCGGCCTCCGACCGCAAGGCGCTACAGAGGGTAGTGTGTACGGCCCAGTACATCACTGGGGCCAAGCTTCCTGCCATACAGGACCTCTATACCAGGCGGTGTCAGAGGAAGGCCCTAAAAATTGCAAAAGATTCCAGCCACCCTAGTCATAGAGTGTTCTCTCTGCTACCGCATGGCAAGCAATACCGGAGCGCCAAGTTTAGGTCCAAAAGGCTTCTTAACAGCTTCTACCCCCAAGCCATAAGACTCCTGAACAGCTAACCAAATGGCTACCCGGACTATTTGCATTTTTACGCTGCTGCTACTCTCTGTTTATTATCTATTCATAGTCTCCCGAGTGGCGCAGTGGTCTAAGACTGTGCCACTAGAGATCCTGGTTCAAATCCAGGCTCTGTCGTAGCCGGCCGCGACCGGGAGACCCATGGGGCGGCGCACAATTGGCCCAGCGTCGTCCAGGGTAGGGGAGGGAATGGCCGGCAGGGATGTAGCTCAATTGGTAGAGCATGGCGTTTGCAACGCCAGGGTTGTGGGTTCGATTCCCACAGGGGGCCAGTATGAAAAATTAAAAAATAATGTATGCACTCACTAACTGTAAGTCGCGCTGGCTAAGAGCGTCTGCTAAATGACTAAAATGTAATGTAAATGATAGTCACTTTACCTCTACCTACATGTAAATATTACCTTAATTACCTTGACTAACCTGTGCCTCCGCACATTGACTCTGTACCGGTACCCCCTGTATATAGCCTCGTTACTGTTATTTTATTGTTGCTCTTTAATTATTAGTTATTTTTCTATTTTCTTCTATTTTCTTATTTTTCTATTTGTTTTATTTTTTACTTCAGTTTATTTAGTAAATACTTTCTTCACACTTTTTCTCTTCTTAAAACTGCATTGTTGGTTAAGGGCTTGTAAGTAAGCCTTTCACTGTAAGGTCTACTACACCTGTTGTATTCGGTGCATGTGACAAATAAAAATTGATTTGATTCGATTTTGCTGTGAGTTCCATAATGTATACATCACCATTTACGGTACATACCATTAAAGCTTTGTAGGATCTATAGGAACCATGCATGAATTACTTGGCTTTATAATGCTAATTATGTTCATAGTAATCAACCAATCATCTCCTCCCATTTGTTGTGTTTTCCCTCATCCCTCTGGTCCATCATGTTATGAAGTGGGGTATAAGAGCTTTGCACATACACTTTGATTTGCACCTCTTACTGCCTCTCTCTGTGTGTGAGAGAGAAAAAAAACGTATTTACACTCACAGTTGTATCTCAGTCCATTGCCACTGTCATAAACACAAGGCCCTTGAAATAAATTAATAGGAGCAGAGAAGAGGTGTGTGAGGTGATTTCAAAATGGGTCTCTGAATGGTTGCTATGTTTTTTATTTATTTTAGCAGACGCTCTTATCCAGAGCGACTTACAGTTAGCGAGTGCATACATTTTTCATACTGGCCCCCCGTGGGAAACGAACCCACAACCCTGGCGTTGCAAGCGCCATGCTCTACCAACTGAGCTACAGGGGACTGTTCTCCTTGTATGAACAATTAATGCTTTTTTATGCATTTTGGCTGACAATAAAACTGGTAAATGATACGTATCAGTTGACACATTCATTATATGGAATTATGCCACAATTACTAGAACCTTTCAAGAATAACAGTGAATGACAGAGAATGAACAGGGAAGCAAAGTAATAAAAGCTAAAGAAAAAAAACATAATTTTCTGGAGATATGCTGCACTGAATGCAGACCTGAATAAATTATATCAGAATTCTGTGGCTAGGTGAGACGGATGTCAAGATAAGTGGATTTCGAGATGAGCCCTATTTCGGGGAAAGTTGTTAGAGGACGTATTCTTCATTGTGAATGTCATTCTCACTTTATAGGCACAATGTAATTCATACCACACCTCACTGATGTGAGAGCACAGGGGAAATGACCCTTGTCTCTGTTTCTCCCACACACAGCTACAGAAAACAACAGTTAAAGAGTTTGACACTTTGATCTACAGTGTATTCCCTGTACTTGAGAGGTTTTAAGTGGAAGTGGAATGCTAATTCCAGCTCTCTCATATGCAGTAGGCATTTCAAAGGCTCGCCTCTGATTGAAGTGTTTACATTTCCCCACATAGCACACACACAGCATGATCTCTACAGTCCATCAATTACATTTCCACTGTCAGCTTACAGAAAATACATTCCCTGGTGAGAAGCTCTGGGTCTAGTGAAGTACACAGAGCAGAGGAGGGCAAAAAGGTGGAGTCTTCACAGTGCTGCTGGTCTAATTTAATGTGCATGCTGTTTACCCGAGTCCAGCCTTTGTTTCTTGGGGCCTTGAGGTGGCCCTAAACCATGGAAGGCCACAGTGGTCCCAGGCCAACACGCTAAGGTCAATCTCTTCAACTCTCTGGATCTCCTCCAGGTCAGAGACACATTGCCCTGATTGGGCTTGAAGCCATCTGCTATGCTGTGCCTGGTGGTCTCACTCTCTCCCTCTCTCTCCACTAACAGCCATAATGTCTGACTACATTAGCACCAAACTAGGAATGCATAGTGCATCCACTATTCATGTTTTATTCTCACTCTGCAAGCTATTACATTTCAAAGGCTGGCCATTGTGCTCGTTGATATGTATTTTCTTTGCTGTGAATGTCTTTGTTTGTCAATAGATGGGAAGGGGCCTGGCGCTGTATATTTATTATGCAATATTGAGATGTGATGTTGGATGATGGAAGGGAGGGAGGCAACACCCTTCAAGAAAGTCTCCAAGCCACAAGGCAGAAGGATGTGGCAGCGGTTAAAGAATAGGACTATTACAGTTGCTTGCTTGTGAGCAGAGGTTAGGCACTATGTCACAGTCACATTCAATCATTGAGCCCTGAGAGCCCTCTCTGTTGTGGACCAAATAATGTCTCTCCCTAAAATGCCTTGAGAGCTTTTTGAATAAGGCAGCACAAGGTGTGAAATAATTTTATTAGGATGATGGGGATTAATTCTCATACAATATAACAGTTATAATAATGTGTTGATCCTACATTTTGATCCTACTGTTTCCACAAAGTCATATGTATTGTAGCTATAATTAACAAAAAGAGACAAATAACTACTGTGTAATAACATACAGTTTGAATAATGTTAAGTTGGCATATTCTTTAATTTATAGTCATTTCATGAATCATGATAAATGTAGCATCAGTCACTTACAGTATCATGCAGTCCCTGCGGTCAAGCTGTCTTTGTTTTAGGTAATTTATTCAATCATGTCTGGAATTTATATATCTCTGTTATTTCAAGTTGAGAGCAATAGTATTGAAGAGTTTTGCCTTTTTATGAGAGATATGTGTATTATGAAAATATTCAGTCTGATAAAGCAAATGTCTAACTTGCTTACAAATAACAAACAAAATTAATCAAAACATCTCACCTGACGAACATAATAATTCCAACTTTCGCAATGTCCTCCTGGATAACTTTCCACGACTCTTTAATCATCTGGATCTGCTCCTCGCTGAGATGCGCAACATCATCCTCCGTTTTCGTCGCTCCAGCTGTTTTCGGTGCCAGTCCTGATATTGCGCAGCCCATTCTTCTTGCTACTGTAAAATGTACTTAAATGTAGGTAGCCTACTTTAGTAAAAACACAACAGACGCAAAAATAACCGAATTACTGCGGAGAGAAAGGTCTGCTCCCCTGGCATATGGTTCACGTATACTCCTCTTGCGCGTATGGCTGTAAATGTAGGCTACACCAGCGGTTCCCAAAATGTTCGGTGCCGGGAACACCAAATCTCCATCAAAAGCTCGGGGACCACCATTCGTGAATTCGTAGATTTTGTTTTACACAAAATATCTAAGCAGTCAAATGTAGTACATTTTAGAAATGAATGTAACACATTAAATGGCTATTTTTATTAATATAAACAATTTTAATGGTGAAAAGTAAAATAAAATTGTTTATAATACCATTAATAGTCCCAACTGTTATTATTTAAAAAAATATATATAATAAAACATCAAAAATAATTCACAGACCACATGCAATACCCCCACGGACCACAGGGGTCCGCGGAACACAGATTGGAAACCACTTAGCTACACAATCCAGCATCCAGGCATTTATGTAATTCAGTGATATCCAAAGTGCAGGAGAGCTTCACAATAAGAGTTAATTCTCTGTAACCTTGAGGGGAGGGGTAGCATTTTTTCCCATAACAATTGCCAAAAGCGCAACGCTGAATACTGTAGTAGTCTATGCATTTTATAGATGTATTTTATAGGCTACATGCGGGTGAATTTGACCATTAAAACAATGTGTAGATATATGATTAATCAATGTAATGAAACTGAAGATGGTTTATAATATTTCTATCATATTTCCAGGGGCGTTTCCAGGATTTGACGACATTGGAGGCTTAGCCCAAAGCCAGAGGTGGAACTGTAGTAGGGGTGTATGGGGGAATCCTCCCCCGGAAGAATAACTATTTAATTTCAGCAGCTAAATGCATCAATCTTGTGTACTTTGTGATGAACATTGAGAGATTATAGCACTAAGAATTTTGTAAAGAAAAATATAAAATAACTTTAATGAGTGTGAATGAACTATCCATTTAAAATAGGACTTGAAGAAAGTCCTGCAGGGGGGTATGTTTCCCAAGTGCAGGGGGTTTGAAAATGTTAATGCTATGACAACTAATTTCTCCAGGTCACCCGACCTTCAATATAAATATAATGGTGGTTGAGGCTGACTAGTTGCAGACACTTGTCATCATACAATACATAGGCAAGATATTTTAAGTTTATGAGCTATTGAGAGTCCCCTTACCATCTCTGCCTAGCTGCTTGTGCACACTACTAAAATTACAAAATAATTAAGGCATTTCAATATAGCCTAATCTCGCTTTTATGACTTACATTCTACATAGGACATACAGTTGAAGTCAGAAGTTTACATACACCTTAGCCAAATACGTTTAAACTCAGTTTTTCACAATTCCTGACATTTAATCCTAGTAAAGATTCCCTGTCTTAGGTCAGTTAGGATCACCACTTTTTTTTTTAAGAATGTGAAATGTCAGAATAATAGTAGAGAGAATGATTTATTTCAGCTTTTATTTCTTTCATCACATTCCCAGTGGGTCAGAAGTTTACATACACTCAATTAGTATTTGGTAGCATTGCCTTTAAATTGTTTAACTTGGGTCAAACGTTTCGGGTAGCCTTCCACAAGCTTCCCACAATAAGTTCGGTGAATTTTGGCCCATTCTTCCTGACAGAGCTGGTGTAACTGAGTCAGGTTTGTAGGCCTCCTTGCTAGCACACACTTTTTCAGTTCTGCCCACAAATTTTCTACAGGATTGAGGTCAGGGCTTTGTGATGGCCACTCCAATACCTTGACTTTGTTGTCCTTAAGCCATTTTGCCACAACTTTGGAAGTATGCTTGGGGTCATTGTCCATTTGGAAGACCCATTTGCGACCAAGCTTTAACTTCCTGACTGATGTCTTGAGATATTGCTTCAATATATCCACATAATCTTCCTTCCTCATGATGCCATCTATTTTGTGAAGTGCACCAGTCCCTCCTGCAGCAAAGCACCCCCACAGCATGATGCTGCCACCCCCGTGCTTCACGGTTGGGATGGTGTTCTTCGGCTTGCAAGCATCCCCCTTTTTCCTCCAAACATAACGATGGTCATTATGGCCAAACAGTTCTATTTTTGTTTCATCAGACCAGAGGACATTTCTCCAAAAAGTACGATCTTTGTCCCCATGTGCAGTTGCAAACCGTAATCTGGCTTTTTTATGGCGGTTTTGGAGCAGTGGCTTCTTCCTTGCTGAGCGGCCTTTCAGGTTATGTCGATATAGGACTTGTTTTACTGTGGATATAGATACTTTTGTACCTGTTTCCTCCAGCATCTTCACAAGGTCCTTTGCTGTTGTTCTGGGATTGATTTGCACTTTTTGCACCAAAGTACATTCATCTCTAGGAGACAGAACGCGTCTCCTTCTTGAGCGGTATGACGGCTGCGTGGTCCCATGGTGTTTATACTTCCGTACTATTGTTTGTACATATGAACGTGGTACCTTCAGGCATTTGGAAATTGCTCCCAAGAATGAACCAGACTTGTGGAGGTCTACAATTTTTTGGTGAGGTCTTGGCTGATTTCTTTTGATTTTCCCATGATGTCAAGCAAAGAGGCACTGAGTTTGAAGGTAGGCCTTGAAATACATCCACAGGTACACCTCCAATTGACTGAAATTATGTCAATTAGCCTATCAGAAGCTTTTAAAGCCAATAATTTCCCAAGCTGTTTAAAGGCACAGTCAACTTAGTGTATGTAAACTTCTGACCCACTGGAATTGTGATACAGTGAATTATAAGTGAAATAATCTGTCTGTAAACAATTGTTGGAAAAATTACTTGTGTCAAGCACAAAGTAGATGTCCTAACTGACTTGCCAAAACTATAGTTTGTTAACAAGAAATTTGTGGAGTGGTTGAAAAACAAGTTATAATGACTCCAACCTAAGTGTATGTAAACTTCCAACTTCAACTGTAGCATACCTATATGAATGCCGACAAAAATGAATAGCCTCGTGTAATTTATTTTTAAAGACACAAGTAGGTATATTAGATTTCAAATATGTAGTTCCACCAGCAAAATTGGGATAATGTGGAATAATAAAAGTATGAGAAATAACAGTAGCCTAGCCTACTGTTCTTGCTGACAAGCACACTAATTATCCTTCAGAAAGTATTAATGCCCCTTGACTTAATCCACATTTTGTTGTTGTGAATTAAAAATTAATTAAATATATTTTTTGTCACCCATTTACACACAATACCCCATACTGACAAAGTGAAAATATGTTTTGAGACATTTTTGAAAATTTATTGAAAATAAAATACAGAAATATGTAATTTACATAAGTATTCAAACCCCTAAGTAAATACTTTGTAGAAGCCCCCTTGGCAGCAATTACAGCTGTGAGTCTTTCTTGGTAAGTCTCTAGAGCTTTCCACACCTGGATTGTGCAACATTTGCCATTATTCTTTTCAAAATTCTTCAAGCTCCGTCAAATTGGTTGTTGATCATTGCTAGACAACCGATTTCATGTCTTACCATAGATTTTCAAGTAGATTTAAGTCAAAACTGTAACTCGGCCACTCAGGAACATTCACTGTCTTCTTGGTAAGCAACTCGAGTTTAGCTGTGGCCTTGTGTTTTACATTATTGTCCTGCTGAAAGGTGAATTCATCTTCCAGTGTCTGGTGGAAAGCAGACTGAACCCGGTTTTCCTCTAGGATTTTGCCTGTGCTTAGCTCCATCCCGTTTCTCTTTTATCCTGAAAAACTCCCCTAAAATCCGTTAATGATTACAAGCATCCTCATAACATGATGCAGCCACCACTATGCTTGAAAATATGGAGAGTGGTACTCAGTAATGTGTTGTATTGGATTTGCCACAAACATAATACTTTGTATTCAGGACCAAAAGTTAATTGCTTTGCCAAACTTTTTGCAGAATTACTTTAGTGCCTTGTTGCAAACAGGATGCATGTTTTGGAATATTTTATTCTGTACAGGCTTCCTTCTTTTCCCTCTGTCAATTAGGTTAGTATTGTGGAGCAACTACAATGTTGATGATCCATCCTCAGTTTTCTCCTATCAAAGCCACTAAACTCTAACTGTTTTAAAGTTACCATTGCCCTCATGGTGATATCCCTGAGCGGTTTCCTTCCTCTCCAGCAACTGAGTTAGGTAGGATGCCTATATCTTTGTAGTGACTGGGTGTATTGATACACCATCCAAAGTGTAATTAATAATTTCACCATGCTTATAAGGATATTGTCTTCTTTTTTATTTTTACCTATCTACCAATAGGTGCCCTTCTTTGCGAGGCATTGGAAAACCTCCCTGGTCTTTGTGGTTGAATCTATGTTTGAAATTCACTGCTCAATTGAGGGACCTTACAGATATTTGTATGTGTGGGGTACAGAGATGAGGTAGACGTTAAAAAATCATGTTAAACACTGTTATAGCACACAGAGTGAGTCCATGCAACTTATGTGACTTAACCACATTTTACTTCTGAACTTATTTAGGCTTGCCATAACAAAGGGGTTGAATACTTATTGACTCAAGACATTTCAGCTTAATTAATTTGTAAACATTTCGAAAAAACATGATTACACTTTCACATTATGGGGTATTGTGTGTAGGCCACACAATCCAATTTAAATTCAGGCTGTAAAACAACAAAATGTGGAAAAAGTCAAGGGGTGTGAATAATTAAATATATATATACAGTACCAGTCAAAAGTTTGGACACACCTACTCATTCAAGGGTTTTCCTTTATTTTTACTATTAATAGTGAAGACAACAAAACCATGAAATAACACATATGGAATCATGTAGTAACCAAAAAAGTGTTAAACACATCAAAATATATTTTATATTCTTCAAAGTAGCCACCCTTTGCCTTGATGACAGCTTTGCATACTCTTGGAATTCTCTCAACCAGCTTCATGAGGTATTCACCTGGAATGCATTTCAATTAACAGGTCTGCCTTCTTAAAAGTTAATTTGTGGAATTTCTTTCATCTGATGGAGCACTCCATCACTCTCCTTCTTGGTCAAATAGCCCTTACACAGCCTGGAGGTGTGTTTTGGGTCATTGTCCTGTTGAAAAACAAATGATAGTCCCACTCAGCGCAAACCAGATGGGATGGCGTATCGCTGCAGAATGCTGTGGTAGCCATGCTGGTTAAGTGTTCCTTGAATTCTAAATAAATCACAGACAGTGTCACCAGCTTCACGTTGGGAACCACACATGCGGAGATCATCCGTTCACCTACTCTGCGTCTCACAAAGACACGGCGGTTGGAACCAAAAATCTCAAATTTGGACTCATCAGACCAAAGGACAGATTTCCACCATTCTAATGTCCATTGCTCATGTTTCTTGGCCCAAGCAAGTATTTTCTTCTTATTGGTGTCCTTTAGTAGTGGTTTCTTTGCAGCAATTCGACCATGTAGGCCTGATTCACGCAGTCTCCTCTGAACAGTTGATGTTGAGATGTGTCTGTTACTTGAACTCTGTGAAGCATTTATTTGGGCTGCAATTTCTGAGGTTGGTAACTCGAATGAACTTATCCTCTGCAGCAGAGGTAACTCTGACTCGTCCTTTCCTGTGGCGGTCCTCATGACAGCCAGTTTCATCATAGCGCTTGATGGTTTTTGCATCTGCACTTGAAGAAACTTTCAAAGTTCTTGAAGTTTTCCGGCAATCGGGAGAGAAGGGCCTTGGTCAGGGAGGTGACCAAGAACCCGATGGTCACTCTGACAGAGCTCCAGAGTTCCTCTGTGGATATGGGAGAACCTCCCAGAAGGACAACCATCTCTGCAGCACTCCACCAATCATGCCTTTATGGTAGAGTGGCCAGACTTTGAGAAACAAGATTCTCTGGTCTGATGAAACAAAGATTGAACTCTTTGGCCTGAATGCCAAGCGTCAGGTCTGGAGGAAACCTGGCACCCTCCCTACGGTGAAGCATGGTGGTGGCAGCATCATGCATCATGATGTTGTTCAGCGGCAGGGACTTGGAGACTAGTCAGGATCGAGGGAAAGATGAACAGAGCAAAGTACAGACAGAACCTTGATGAAAACCTGCTCCAGAGCGCTCAGACTGGGGCGAAGGTTCACCTTCCAACAGGACAATGACCCTAAGCACACAGCCAAGACAACGCAGGAGAGGCTTCGGGACAAGTCTCAATGTCCTTGAGTGGCCCAGCCAGAGCCTAGACTTGAAACCGATCTAACATCTCTGGAGAAACCTGAAAATAGCTGTGCAGCGATGCTCCCCATCCATCCTGACAGAGGTTGAGAGGATCTGAAGAGAAGAAAACGAGAAACTCCACCAAATACAGGTGTGCCAAGCTTGTAGCGTCATACCCAAGAAGATTGGAGGCTGTAATCGGTGCCAAATGGACTTCAAACGAAGTACTGAGTAAAGGGTCTGAATACTTATGTAAATGCCATATACGTTTTTTTTATTTGTAATACATTTGCAAAAATTTCTAAAAACCTGTTTTTGCTTTGTCATTATGGCGTATTGTATGTAGATTGATGAGGGGGAAAAAACTATTTAATCAATTTTAGAATAAGGCTGTAACCTAACAAAATGTGGAAAAAGTAAAGGTGTGCAAAATGTGGAAAAAGTAAAGGGGTCTGAATACTTTCCGAATGCACTGTATATACACACACATACAGTAGCTTTGGTAAAATGGATCATATCTTTTGAACGGTTTAGGCTAGAGACACACTGTTTTCAGTAAATTAATGGTGAAACCATGAGTCACAAATCTATGCTCAGTTTTCCTCTATGACATACTGCCTGGTGGGTAACGTGTCTACGCTCAACACTTACATGTGATTTATGCTATCAGAATACGAAGATCGCATTGAAAAGACGGGTCGAGACGCACAAAAGTCGCTTTGTGGTGTGATAGTGTTCAGATCTGGCTGATCACTTCAGGTGGTGGTCAGGGATGCATTGTGTGCGGATTTCTGGATGCAATCAGGCTACCATAAGCGCATACAGTGGGCGACGTAATCGGCACTCCTCCCACAAGTCTCCAGAAAACGTGTGTTTTGGGACTGAGAGGAACCTTTTCATTATAATGTTGGAGAAAATATGTTCCTAATGTGTGAGGAACGTGTTTGCTGCCTCATAAATGCTAGCTAATATTTAGATTTTTTTTTTTTTGTTTGGCTAGAGTTATGCTAACCCGTTTGCAATCCCTTAAGCATTGCTTGCTAGCTACAGAGGTCAGCTGGCTAGTTGGCTACAGTAGAACTACTGCCATCAGTTGTTGTGTTATCATATTTTGCCTATTCCACCATTTGTAGAATGTATACTGGCATTTGAATGTAGTGCGGGAAAAGGGAATCCGGACACACTGTGGACACATTTATACTGAACAAAAATATAAACGCAACATGCAACAATTTCAATGATTTTACTGAGTTACAGTTCATATAAGGAAATCAGTAAATTGAAATAAATTCATTAGGCCCTAATCTCTGGATTTCACGAATGGGCAGGGGAACAGCCATGGGTGGGAATAGGCCTACCCACTTGGGAGCCAGGCCCAGCCAATCAGAATGAGTTTTTCCCCACAAAAGGGCTGTCCGGGTGGCTGGTCTCAGACGTTCGAGGAGGTGAAGAAGCCGGCCAGATGTGGCGGTCCTGAGCTGGCGTGGTTACACGTGGTCTGCGGTTGTGAGGCCAGTTGGAAGTACTGCCGAATTTTCTAAAACGACGTTAGAGGTGGCTTATGGTAGAGAAATTAACATTTAATTATCTGGCAACAGCTCTGGTGGACATTCCTGCAGTCAGCATGCCAACTGCACGCTCCCTCAAAACTTGAGACATCTGTGGCCTTTTATTGTCCCCAGCACAAGGTGCACCTGTGTAATGATCATGCCGTTTAATCCTCTTCTTGATATGCCACACTTGTCAAGTGGTTGGATTATCTTGGCAAATGAGAAATGCTCACTAACAGGGACGTAAACAAATGTGCACAACATTTGAAATAAATAAGCTTTTTGTGCGTATGGAACATTTCTGGGATCTTTTATTTCAGCTCATGAAACATGGGACCAACACTTTACATGTTGCGTTTATATTTTTGTTCAGTGTAAATGTAAGTGTATAGATGCATGACACTTTCGGAATTCCATGATCAGAACTCAATGATCAGAAGCTGTATGAACTGTCAAGTCTAGACACAGCCTAATGGGATCATATCAGACATACAAACCAGGTTTCATCTGCCACAGTATCTGTTAAAGATGTCTACAATTAGTATGACGAGTCTCCTCTCTAATGCCCAGGAAGCTAAGATTCAAACTCCCATTACAGCTCTGCAACCGTTATGTCAAAATATGTTCAAATATGGACTTTCGCTGAGCTATCATCTTAATTTACTCCCGTTACGGCCGGTATGTAGCCTACTTCCAAAAAAAGTCAAAAAAATTTACAAGCAACCAAAAACATGCCTTCATTCATTTTTCATATTAGATCATTTTTCCTACTGACAAAAGGAACCACAAATAATTATGTACATTTAATATCTGATTTTATTGAGAATATAAGCCATTTCAAGCATTAAATTATTCTGCGCAGTTTCTGGATTGGAAAAGTCTACAACTATTGGTCAATATTTGTATGAAGACGATGATCATTTTATAAATAACAAGGGAAATATATAAGAATCAGAAAAACAGTTCCAGTGATGTATGAAAACAATGATAGTGCTAGATGTGGCACAGTGGGCTGAATAGTAGACAGCACAGACCATATATCTCCCATTATGACAAAACTAAGGGATAAACACTTTGGTCAAAGGTCAAATAGGGATGAGCAAGTCCTAATGGCGCCGTCTTGGCTGTAAATCTGCAGTAATCACTTAGATGGTGGCACAGCCTTCCAGATTTACTCCCCTTTATATATTAATTGTTCATTCCCCGAATCTCTTTTCACCATTTCCTTGCTTATGACCCTCACACTTGAATCACAAATGGAGGGTGACCATTGCATTGTGGGAGAAAATATTCTAAGTGATCCAGCAAAAAAAAGGAAAGTGGTAATCTGGACAGATCTACGCTCTAATACGCTGACGTTTTTTTTCCTCAAATATTAAACAAAACCAGTTTCATACTCATTCTCTTTACATATACAGATTTCATGATGGTGTAAGAACAAGACAAATGTACACGTATTTACACATTTTACAAAGTCACAACATCATTTCCCATGGGGTGCTCTCTTGACAGTTCAATATCCCTTGTAGATAACACCAGAGGTTACATTACCACAAATCATACCAGTAACTGAAAAGATAACACGGACAAAAAGGAAGTAGAAAATAATTTTGGAAATCATAAAACAGTAGCAGTTGTTACTGGACAATATTCATATGTATCAATGTCAATTTCATATTTAGGTAAGAGAAGGCTTGTTTCATGATTTACAGATTGCAATCAAATAGGCATGGTCTTTACAGTTTTCAAGTGTTCATGTGTTGTTGAACCCAAGTTCTGGAATTTCACCCGTAAGTTTTTTACCAGACTACCCTCAGTATTTTTGCCTGAAGTCAGTGGAGACCCCTTGGCACAGTACTGGTAGTCGAGGCTTTTCAAGATTTTGAGTTGGCCCTTTCCTTTAGCTCCTTGCTCCTCTACTCTCTCCTTCCCTCCAGTCTCCACTGGCCTTGCGCCAGGAACCCTCTCCACTATAATAACCTTGTGCTCGTTGGGCAGGGTGGTCTGACCAGCCACGTAACAGCTCCTCGTGGGCACCTGGAGGTTTTGCAGTTCATGTAGAGGCAGTGTTCCCAGCATGTGATCCAAAGAGTTCCACCTGCGCAGCGGGGGCTGGGGCTTAGCCTTCCCCACAGAGCCACCACCCCGGTGGGCCATGGATGACGTAGTCTCAAGGGAGTCTGTTAGGGCACTGTTAATTTCTGTGGAGCCGTTGGAGCTGGATGAATAGCCAGTGGGGCCCCATGAGGTGCTGAACCCCTCAGTGCAACTCTCCATCCTCTCTGGGACGGAGCAGCTACGACTGACAGGTGAGGCGTGGGAGGAACCCGGGTCCAGCCTGGGGTTAGTGTATTTAGAGCGCAGCTCCTGGACATCTGGCCAGTGGAAAATCTCTGTCTGCACTGGGCTCGGAGGACCGTTGGGACAAGGGGACATGACCCGTGAGCTGGCCCCAGAACTGAGGCTTGGGGCTGGGCTTGGGCTCCTCAGCTCATGCACGACCACCTGCTCATAGGAGTTGAGTGACATCATCAGGTTAGCTCTACCTGCATACACAGAAAGACAGGGCAGAGAAAAGGGACAGCGGTTTTATAATTTCAGCTTTACAGAATAGAGTATCATATCAAATCATAACGGATCAGCAAAACATAAAAATAAATAAATATGAAAGCTTACCCCAGTCTCTCTTTTGGACCTTCTCCTCGTAGACAGCTGGCAGGTTCTTGAGAGCAAGGTGTTTCTCAGCCTCCCTGTTTCTCTGCCTCACCACAGGCCTGCTGTTCTTGATGCGCTGGCTGTACTGGCGGGCCAGCTGGAACACCTTGTTCTTCATCTTCTCCATGTCCTGCAGGATCAGGTCCTCCTCTACCCCTGAACACAGACTGATTATCCTGGGGAGTGGAGCGTCACTGACCCCGCCTCTCTCCCAGGACTTGGGAGTCTTATTCTTGCAGGACTCATGCCCTGAGAAGGGGTCTGGGGCGATTGTGATGGGTAATTGGACTGGGGATTCCTCTGAGACACTGCCCATGTTTGACTCCTCCAGGATCCTCATGGGCTCGATGTACTCAGCTTCAGGGCCATTTCTGCTGGTTCCCCCCTTCCGGGATAGATGTGATCTGGGATGGACAATTTCCTCTGTACCATTGGAACCCTTGGGTTCCTCAAGGGTCCCATTGACCTCCTCCATCTCCAGGTCTTGCCACACTTGAACCATGTCCGAGGAGGGTCTGAAGAACTCTTCCCCATCTCCAACAGGAGCATCATTGACTCTCTGGGACCTGGGCTTTGGGTCTGCAGCTCGCTGTAGCTCCAGCACAGGGGTATTATTAGTCCTCTGCTCTTTTTCTAAGCCAGGAAGGTCGAATACTGACCAGAAGGTGGGCCGGATGTTCGGGGGCTCTTCCGGTGCCCTGGAACCACCTGGTCCTGGGGTTTGCCATTAAGCTGCCGGCTCAGGTGTCTGACCAGGCCTGCAGGGATATAGGACAGGCTCTCCCTGCGTGTGATACTGAAGCTGGCGTCCTGGTGCTCAGCATGTTCGTAGTACCTCCTGATCTTGTGAATGAGTATCCGGTCCTGCTTGGAGAGAGTGGACCGGCGCTCCACCTCCATGAGGTGGTCTGGTCTAGGGTCAGGCATCGAGGTGTTGGCCTCGAGGAGCAGTGGGGGCTCTGGGGTGGAGTTGACCAGGGTCTGGGCCTTCTCCTGGAGCATGGTGCTCAGACCGGGGTTGCTGCTGCTCCTGCTGCCCGGCTGAGGTGTGGGGCAGCCCAGGGAATGCAGATCCTCTGAGACCACCAGGCTGCCTCTCCGGGACAGGCTGCTGACAAAATGCTCAGCAATTACACTGGCCTGGTCCAACACAGAGGCAGGTAGGATACTGCTGGTCTCAGTCCGCACCGCCCTATCCTCCTCCTCCAACTCCGAACACTCTCCATTGGTCGCTGATGAGGAGTTCATCTCGTCCTGTTGGTGGGCAGAGCGGTCACTCTTCTCCTCTTCATCTCTGTATCTCTCCTCCTCTTCTCCCTCTCTGTACCTCTCCTCTTTCCTCTTCTCAGGCTCCGGTGTCCGAGATGTCTCAAGCTGTCTGGGAGGCAGGGTGGGCAAGGCATCAGGCTCTGTGTATAGGGGTGGGTTCTCCTCACTCTGTTCCATTACCACTACCTTAGGAGCACTGCTTTGAGGGAGCACCTCCACATACGCCTGGATTAGGAGGAAAGAAGAGTCAATATTAACATCAGGATGGTTAAGGCAATTTGGATATGATAAGCCAACAGGTGCTGATGTTAAAATACCCAGTCATTATCTGGCATTTGACCAATGAGCCGAGTTAAATGATCAGGCTAATCTTCTACAGCAGCCATGACCTCTGATAGTAGCACATGTCGTCTAATATTCTGTCAAAGGAAAGGACAGCATAATGGATAGTGTGAAAATGATCAGGACATTCCTCAAATACAATTGCCACGGGCCATGTCAAACACCCCTGCTGAACTCATAGCAATTTCAAAAAACACCAATTTGACTCGTGTGCAGTTATAACAGACTAATTTCCAGCCACCGTCTGGCTGTGATGGTGGTGGTGTGTGTGTGTGTGCAGGGAGCTGCGGGAAGGAGATAAGGGAGGGATGAAAACATCTTGTCACACTCGGCTTGGAACCCGCCGTCCCACAGAGCGCCCAGGAGACGCAGGTTCTATTCCCCGTCCCAATATCAAAATGCTGCATTTCTCACCATGAGAGATGACAGGCGGCAACAGCATGGAGGAGGGGATGTTTTCATTTACAGGACATAAATACACAACCCCCTAGAGCTGGGATGATAAACAAAAAATTACCGATACTGCCCTCTTACCGAAGCATTTTGTTTAGGTCGGTAATAGTCAGTGATTTTGCTACCCAACGTTCCTGCAATTTTTTTTGTTCTAAAACCATAATTTGGTCAACAGTAATATATGCATTATGTTGATTCATACTATGAAAGTATCTGCCTGTCCCGGTTTCTTTAGCTGTCAGCTGATGTGTGAGCGAGCCACTCCCTCTCCCCACTGTGCGCACAGAGGAGGGAGAGATGCATTAAGCACAAGCATCTGACCGTTGCTCAAAATGCAATTGCGGGAAAAGGACAGTTTTCAAAGCAACTACTGTTCTAGTTACAGAGAGGAGAGTCACAGCTTTTTGTGAGTATACAATTTATTTCTCACCTGTTGAGTTCATGGCACCACTGTACAACCGGAGTAGGCTAGGCTATGTAGTATGGTTTTGATGCGCCTGTGGAGCCGAGCTGAGTGCGCCATTTTCGCTGAATAGGCCTACATCAAGTAGCCTTCGCCTAGCACTGGAAAACGTAGGCATTAGCCTACATTTACTGATAGATGAATCAATTAGCCTACATGGCTATCTAGCAACAAGATCATATCTAGTGTTTTGAGTTTCCACTTCCTCAGGTGGTGAATAATATGCATGAAGATGTCGGCAAATTCATCTCTAAAGAGCCCAAAATAAATCAGACAATTCTGGATCCTATTTTGACAGGTTGCACATCAAAATATCAATCATGCATTCCCTGGATATGTTAGATGATATAGCTCACCAGTGCACTACTGTCAGGGGGTGCTGCAGCACCCTCAACACCCCTACTTCCTGCGGCTATGCCCCCTAGTTGTAGGCTATTAAGATGCCAAGAGGACTTATCGGAACAGAACAGGGCTCATCTTTTGGGCCAACTATCAGTCTTCTTTGCTGGATATTTCCTAAATTCCCATCCCTCTCAAAATATTAAATACTTTTCTGAAAGCATTGCCTGAGAGATATAGAAGAACCAAAAACATTCATCCATTCAGAAGGATCTCTTGAAGCTTAGTCTCTCGTGACTGATTTGGTTCTGGGTGCAGAGATCACCTTAACTTTGACCCAGCCAGTCCAAACTCTCCATACCTGGTCAGCGAAGGCCTCCACTGTAGCCATCTCACTGATCTCCTGGGCTGATGTATCCATCCTCTCCCCCATTGGTCTCTTCTCATCTACAACCTCACAGTGTTCTTCATCCTGGGACAGCAGAACACATTATGAAGGGGACTGCAGCACTGTGCCTTCTACATGGCCAAAATCCATACATTGGAGTATCACATAAGACTTAAGGCTCTGTCCTCTGGTTCCAGACAGTCACAATACTGATTAGCATTGGGTTGTAAAGCACCTGTGTGACAATACATACATTACATAGACAGCTGACATTCATATTAGAGATATTCAAAGTTCAGGCCATTTTAATCCCATTACAGCAATTAACCTTTAAAAACCTCCTCTTTGGGAATAATGAAAAGGGAAACCTTTTAACTAATGTGATTACCAAAGAACCTATTATCCTGACTCCCTGATTTGACAGCCAAATTCACCTTTGAAGTCATACATCAGCTCTGTGGATCCATTGATTCAATGCAAATGCAACCGCCAAATAAGCACAAGGCTAATTGCTAACTTCTAATTAGTCATTTCTACAATGTTGATTTTGGGTCTGTAACTCCCCGCAACACAAGAGAGAAAAACATGGTAGTATGCGTGTTAACCCTTCACTTCTAAAAAACCTAAAATTCTAAACATACGAAGCCTTTTAATGACTTGAACACATCAAATCTATATTTATAATCTACATAATACCATCACTTTTCCCCAACATTAAATTAAGACAAACATGATGAATCATAAATCTGATCTCCAGTGACCAGATCTTTCATGCTACTGACTGTTGTTACCATTCCTGGAAGGTTTAGTCCATGCAGTTATTGTGTGAGTGTGAAAGCCAGAAGCATTCCATGAGTATGGCAAATGGTAGCTGGGTGTTAGTGAATTACATCAAGGTCGAGGTAAACAGAGAGAGATTGTTGATTGGCAAGCCAATTAAATGGCAGAGAAAATAGGAAACCCATTGGTGGCAGTGCACCTCACCGTTGTGAACCGAGCGGAAAGCAAAGCCCTGGCCCTATAGTGCCAGCAGGAGATGGCTGCCAGCATAGAGCTGGCAAAGTCGGCTACCTGGTCGTCCTCCATCAGAATATCATCCATGTTTATCTCCCCCTTCTCCTCCTCAGTCTCTTCCTCCTGCTCAGTGCCCCCCTGGTGGGGCGGGGACCCTGGCCTAGGGTCCTCACCGTCACTGGGACATAGCTCCTCCTGGTCCTCCTGTACACTAGGCCTCTCAGCCTTGGGCTTGCCTAGACTGGAGCCCAGCATACCGACACTAGCAGAGGGCTGCAGGGAACGCCTGTCCCCCAGCAGAGCACCTTCACTGTCTGCATGCTGTAGTGTGAAGTCACAGAGAGTTGAGGTGTTACTGCGACGCCAGCATAGAGCTGTTGTGTTTTGAATGCAATTGCAATGTTTTGAAAAGGATGGTATCACTGTGACTGCTTTAGCATGGTGTGAGATATGAAGGCACAACAATGTGTCCAAGCCAGCATGCTGTCCATCCCGCGCTGTGAACGCATTACATCATCACTGAAAACCCTGAGACAAACATTTTACTAACACAGTTTAGCCCAATACGGCTTAGAGTAGCAGTTCCTCTCTTTTGGTTCATTTCTCTCTGAATGGAAATGCAGAGAAAACCTTGCTGAGTCAGGGTCAAACCTGGGAGAACAACATTATCTCACTGGACACATTGAACTGAGTCAACTGTTTCTCTTTTCTGCACAGAGAAGAAAAAAAACATGGCAGGGAAACATTTTCTTTCATCATTGGGAAGCTTACCTTCAGAATGGCTGCAAGTCAGGAGGAGAAAAATAAAGGAGAATGTCAACAATATTGCCAATTCAACAAACTCCATTTATATAAAGTACTGTAATAATATCTTAGCAAGTTCATTGGATAAACTGTGAATGAGAAATGCCTCCTTTCAGAGACTCAGAAATGATGCAATTCACAAGGACAGTCCTCTCTGACCGAGGAAGAAAGAACAAGAAAATAACTTCATTAGGTTTGTATCTAAATTGATTTGAGAGGGCGTAAAGACTCCAGAGAGACAAGACAGAGGTACTTAGTTGTGTCCTTTCATTACTGGACAATTAAAATGCATGAGAGTAGCGCGAGCCACAGATCTAAAGCCAGGACTGAATTTGACTATTGAAAAGAGCTTGAGCATGACAAAGCCTTTCAGTAACATGGCCCATAATTTACATCATTATGGGTGAGCTAGGGCAGAGGGGAGTGCGGGGGTGAGAGAGTGGAGTGAGGGGCTGGCCTTTTGATCTGGCTGTCCAGGGGTCTATCTAGGGCAGAATGAAAGTATGGGGTGAATACAGAGACTTCGTACGATGACAGAGAACCTGAATCATAGCAGCAGTGGCTCCAGTGTAATGAGCAGCTGCCTGGTCTGTTAATCTGGTCTCAATGTTTATTTAACATACAAATCTCCTCATGATAATGAACGACAAGGACCTCTTTAACAGACTGTTTAAGATAACTATTATAGATAACAATGAAAAGGAAAATAGTGGCATCATTGTTGCCTTTGTTACCTTTGGTTGTCCTCACAATCTGTTTCGCTGGTTCTAAAATTTGAAAAAGACATGGTCGAAGCATAGTGAATATATTTGTGGCAATACTGTTTACTCTTCTAGACAGATATCACACAAGCAATGAGCTTCTGAGACACAAAACCAAACAAATGTCTAACCAAGGAGTCTCTTTAAAACATTTTTTCCCACATTGTAGGACTGTGGGTAAGTGTAAGCCTGATGAGATTGCTTTAGTGTTGTTTTCCAGGGGAACTAACTTACCTGATCTCCTGCGTCCGTGTCGCCCTTCTGCAGGGAAGTCTTCAGCCTGGCAGGATACAGCTTTCTTCAGCCTCTCTGGGCTATAGCGGTACCTCCCTGACCCTGGGTCTGCACACAGCACAGCAAGCATCACTACTCCTCACTCACTACCAGGCCAGTCAAAGCAATCACTCTCTACTCATCTACTTGGGACACAACAATTAATAATTTTCCCAAAAGGTTTTGATAGAAGCTAATATACAGTGGGGAAAAAAGTATTTAGTCAGCCACCAATTGTGCAAGTTCTCCCACTTAAAAAGATGAGAGAGGCCTGTAATTTTCATCATAGGTACACGTCAACTATGACAGACAAAATGAGAAAAAAGAACCCAGAAAATTACATTGTAGGATTTTTAATGAATTTATTAGCAAATTATGGTGGAAAATAAGTATTTGGTCAATAACAAAAGTTTCTCAATACTTTGTTATATACCCTTTGTTGGCAATGACACAGGTCAAACGTTTTCTGTAAGTCTTCACAAGGTTTTCACACACTGTTGCTGGTATTTTGGCCCATTCCTCCATGCAGATCTCCTCTAGAGCAGTGATGTTTTGGGGCTGTCGCTGGGCAACACAGACTTTCAACTCCCTCCAAAGATTTTCTATGGGGTTGAGATCTGGAGACTGGCTAGGCCACTCCAGGACCTTGAAATGCTTCTTACGAAGCCACTCCTTCGTTGCCCGGGCGGTGTGTTTGGGATCATTGTCATGCTGAAAGACCCAGCCACGTTTCATCTTCAATGCCCTTGCTGATGGAAGGAGGTTTTCACTCAAAATCTCACAATACATGGCCCCATTCATTCTTTCCTTTACACGGA
Organism: Coregonus clupeaformis; assembly: GCF_020615455.1. NCBI lineage: Eukaryota > Metazoa > Chordata > Actinopteri > Salmoniformes > Salmonidae > Coregonus > Coregonus clupeaformis. Next base: position 27,217,030 of record NC_059220.1, read on the forward strand.
TCAGTCGTCCTGGTCCCTTTGCAGAAAAACAGCCCCAAAGCATGATGTTTCCACCCCCATGCTTCATAGTAGGTATGGTGTTCTTTGGATGCAACTCAGCATTCTTTGTCCTCCAAACACGACGAGTTGAGTTTTTACCAAAAAGTTACATTTTGGTTTCATCTGACCATATGACATTCTCCCAATCCTCTTCTGGATCATCCAAATGCACTCTAGCAAACTTCAGACGGGCCTGGACATGTACTGGCTTAAGCAGGGGGACACGTCTTGCACTGCAGGATTTGAGTCCCTGGCGTCGTAGTGTGTTACTGATGGTAGGCTTTGTTACTTTGGTCCCAGCTCTCTGCAGGTCATTCACTAGGTCCCCCCGTGTGGTTCTGGGATTTTTGCTCACCGTTCTTGTGATCATTTTGACCCCACGGGGTGAGATCTTGGGAGATCTTGGGAGATTATCAGTGGTCTTGTATGTCTTCCATTTCCTAATAATTGCTCCCACAGTTGATTTCTTCAAACCAAGCTGCTTACCTATTGCAGATTCAGTCTTCCCAGCCTGGTGCAGGTCTACAATTTTGTTTCTGGTGTCCTTTGACAGCTCTTTGGTCTTGGCCATAGTGGAGTTTGGAGTGTGACTGTTTGAGGTTGTGGACAGGTGTCTTTTATACTGATAACAAGTTCAAACAGGTGCCATTAATACAGGTAACGAGTGGAGGACAGAGGAGCCTCTTAAAGAAGAAGCTACAGGTCTGTGAGAGCCAGAAATCTTGCTTGTTTGTAGGTGACCAAATACTTATTTTCCACCATAATTTGCAAATAAATTCATTAAAAATCCTACAATGTGATTTTCTGGAATTCTTTCTCAATTTGTCTGTCATAGTTACGTGTGCCTATGATGAAATTACAGGCCTCTCTCATCTTTTTAAGTGGGAGAACTTGCACAATTGGTGGCTGACTAAATACTTTTTTCCCCCACTGTATTTCCAGTAAATTAAGTGATCCTCTTGCACTCAATGACGGCATTTTCTGTTGCTTTAGTAACAGCTGCAGCCAGCATATGGTTAGTGCCTTTACCTTTTATTAATAGTAACCATATTAATTTATCTGGAATACTCACAGAGAGAATTCCTTTCCAGGATGGCCTCTTTTGCCTGGAAGACAGAAATCAGAAGACAACATTAGTAATAGGTTTTGATGTGAGTGGGGGATGAGAGTGGATGGTGGAAGACTGTAGGCTACTTGACAGGAGCGGAGATGAATCCCTGCTGTTAGGTTTACCTTCTGTGGGACGATGGTGTGGTGGTTCTCTAGAATCAGCCTCTTGATATGATGAGCCCAGAGGCGCTTCTCCTCTACAGTCTTGGCCTGAAACAGACACTTGTCAATTATTGTGAGTATGAAAAAAATTTGGGAAAAAAAGCACTGTAAGTCGCTCTGGATAAGAGCATCTGCTAAATGACTAAAATTTAAAATAGTGAGTTCATAGAGAACTATTACAAGAGAGGACAGGCTTATGTGGTGGTAGATCCACACTCACCTGCACAGTGTGAGGCTGCTTGGGATGCTTGAAGTGTATCACACTGAAGTGCAGGGGGTCCTTGGCACTGTCAAGCAGCATCAGGGTCGAGCACTGAAACCAAACACATACAGAAACATTACACAAACGTTAAACCAACCTGACACAGCAAGCCCATGACATCCGGGTTAGACTGGTCGACTGTGCCTGCTCCGTACCGAGATGTGGGTCTTATAGACGTAGTGCTCTCCTCTCTTCTTGGTGATGAGGAGCATCTTGTCGAAGAGGAACAGCATCCTGGTGTTCTTGGCACGTTGTACCTGGAAAGTTCCCTCCAGGACCAGCTCTCCATATGTAGTGAGGTCAGGGCCCTTCCAGTTGATCAGGAGAGACTGGATCTCCTGCACACACAACACATACATACTCCTATATGAGCAGTGCTTGTATCTAGGTCTCCTAAACATTGGTTGGGTACACTACACTGGCAAAACTGTACATGAAAGCATGCACAAGAGGTGCAAAGTCGGCGTAGAGAACTGTGTCTGTTGTTTTTTGTTGTAACATGAAAAAACACAGTTAGGCCAGGGAAACCATGGGCAGTGAACTCACCATCCAATCAAAAGCAGGAATTGAAACAAAACCCAAACGCAGCAGACAATGTGACCCTGTAGAAGCTGGTGGTTCTGTTACCCCGGGGGGGCTGGTGTTTAGGAGGGTTAAAACAGCAGTTGATTTATTGGGTCCCTATAAGACCAATTTGCCTTGGCCAATTTCTTTCCAAAGACTTAGGCTTTAGAACATGTCTTAAGGTTGGTGGTGGAAGTTAGAGGTTTATTAGAACAACAAATAAAAAAGGAATGGCCTCTCCACACAGAGTACATTAACCTCAGCCAGAGAGTTACTGTGGGACAGCAGGGCAGCAACCTGGAACAGTTCAGAGGCTGGGTGACTAACATAATGCCTTATCAACACGACCTCCAGCAACACAGTGAAACAGCATACACTTCATTATCTGATATAAAAACCTCTAGAGAAACATAGCCACCTACAAAATTACCTCAATTAGATATCATTGCAGCACTACACAATGATGCAGGTACAGTATATCACAATAGTGGTAGGTGGAAAGGGGTGGGAAAAATTCCATTCACCCCACCCTGAGAGTAGCCATACTGACCTGCAGCCTGACAGAGTGCTCGTGTTTCCTCTTCATGTCATTGATGTACCAGGCCACTCCGGTCATGGTGTCGATGGCCTCCTGCACCACCTCATAGCCCTCCTCGTCAGGGTCAAAGTGCTTGGCGATCTCCTTTTAGCGAGAGAGAGAGCAAACAACCACAGCATGAAGAGTCAAGACCTCTGGAGTGGGGTTGATTGTGTTGTTGTAGTATACAATACAATTCTTTGCCATCTTCTTGCTAGGTTAAAGGTTGAATGCAAAAAATAAATAAAAGAACTGCCCTCCTGTCAAAGGACCCCATAATCAACCTGCAATTGCACAAGGACAATTCTATATTGTTTCCTTAGACCATCTCTACCCGTAGTAAAGGTAGTATGTAGTGAGGACCAGTGTACCTGCAGAAGCAGGTGGTATTTGAGTATCCTCTGGACAGGTTTGAGCAGGTAGGAGCCCAGGGGGAGAGAACGCTTGAGAGAGGCCTGGCGATCGCTGAAGAACTTGGCCAGGGTCTTACTCCTCATGCAGTCTGTCAGTGCACCCACAGAGCTAGAGAAAATACAAGCCAATGGATCGTACATATGACTGTTTCATTGTTATTTAAACATGTCCATAGTACATTTTAACATTTTAGTCATTTAGCAGACGCTCTTATCCAGAGCGACTTACATGAGCAATTAGGGTTAAGTGCCTTGCTCAAGGGCACAGCGACAGATTTTTCACCTAGTCGGCTCGGGGATTAGAACCAGCGACCTTTCGGTTACTGGCACAACGCTCTTCACCACTAAGCTACCTGCCGCCCAAAGGTTCCAGAAAACCTTTAAATTATTCCTTCTACTTACTTGGGGTAGTTTGTGCAGTACTGCGTGTAGATCTCAAAATCATCACTCTATAAAATAGTAAAAGGGAGGAAGAACACAAAACCAGATCAATAACACTAGCCTGTCCAGCTTCCTGATGATAGGTTCAATTCAGTCTGTCTGTGAGTGGTCTCCACTTACCTTGTCTACGAAGCATCTGGCCACAGCCACAGGGTCATTCTCACACGTGTCCAGAGACTGCAGCAGCTCACTGTGGAGGAAGACCGACAGACATGCACAGCATCAACTATACAGACACCTGAGGTCTAGTCAGAGACAGCAAGAAGAGGAATTCAGTGTAAACTACAGGTAACTGCCAAAATATTGGAAACAATAAATGAGGGATACAAAGTATATTGAAAGCGGCTGCTTCCACACAGGTGTGGTTTCTGAGTTAAGCAATTAACAACCCATCATGCTTAGGGTCATGTATAAAAATGCTGGGCAGGCCATTCTTTTGGCTACCATGGCTATGCCCCCATAGGATGACAATGCCCCCATCCACAGGGCACAAGTGGTCACTGAATGGTTTGATGAGCCTGAAAACGATTTAAACCATATGCAATGGCCATCTCAGTCACCAGATCTTAACCCAATTGAACATTTATGGAAGATTCTGGAGTGGCGCCTGAGACACCGTTTTCCACCACCATCAACAAAACACAAAATAATGGAAATTATCATGGAAGAAAGGTGTCGCATCCCTCCAACAGAGTTCCAGACACTTGTAGAATCTATGCCTATGTGCACTGAAGCGGTTCTGGCCAACGCCCTATTAAGTGGTCCTCTGTAGCTCAGCTGGTAGAGCACGGCGCTTGTAACGCCAAGGTAGTGGGTTCGATCCCCGGGACCACCCATACACAAAAATGTATGCACGCACGACTGTAAGTCGCTTTGGATAAAAGCGTCTGCTAAATGGTATATTATATTATTATTATAAGACACTGTTGGTGTTTCCTTTATTTTGGCAGTTACCTGTACATGCAGGTACTATGTCAGGTACTACAACAACATGTTTATGTTTTGCCTGTGGCGATACCCAACTCAATAGAATATGCATGGCTGAATGTGTTTGTTCTGGTTAACCTCATTCTGTCCATAGACTCCAGAGAGTCTGGTTTCCCACAGCAGAGTGGACACAAGGAGAGAGGGGTCACCACTGCAAAACATAAAGGAGTACAAAACCAACACAACATCACCACAAAAGGTGTTTTACGTGTTCACTGGCCACACACATGCCCAAACAAAGAAAATCAAACACTTTCCATAAATTTCCATTTCTCATTCCATAACTTACATCAAACACCATTCAGCTGCATGGGCTGACAAAATAATTAAGGAAAAACATACCAATGTGTCAATATGCTCTGAGTACAATGAAATGTCTTTCTGCTTTTTTTGTTTGATGTTTATTTTTGCCTAAAAATCATGTTCATGAACATGTTCCTAGACATTCTTTCATCAAGCCAATATGTGGCCTATACTAGCCAGTGGCCAGTACTGTAGTGGGAACTTTAAAATCACAAAACGACCCAGAGACAGTCACTAGTCAGTCACGCACATCTCTAAACTGAATGACAAGCCTAGAACCGTCTGAAAACCCTGTGTATGACATTAAACTGTCTGCGTGAGACCATCAATCTCCAATACAATACAGATAACAGAGAATTAAATTTCATGTCTCTTCAGAGGTTCGTACATTCTGCTTGAATTAATCTGTCCTTGATCAACTTGGGAGAGTGCATCAGTGTTGCACATGTTTTCAAACCAGTGCTTTAGAAGTACGCTTGCCTCTTGCGCATCAGTAATTTGCTCCCCCTGGGCACTTCCTGCTAATTGGCACGACTCAGTCGCAGCGTTTAGCCGAGATGATGCATAGTGTGCAGTGTCTCGATTAGACAACATCCTAATAATCCATTCCAACAGACACACTTCATTTACTTTCTAAATTACTCTAAAACAAAAGCAAACTTCCCACTCCAATGTAAACACATTGTATATTGATGCTGTAGGAGAATCAGAGGAATGTATATGAAAACGCTCCCTGCTGTAGAAGAAACAACAAACACTAATCAAAACCTCTATTTTAGAAGTCTATGCGGGTAGGAATCTTATTATAAAGGCAACAGAACCTTATCTTCACCATTTGGTTTCTATGGCATTACACTATGATTGGGAAGTGTATGGGAGGAACCTGACAGAGCATAGTGATATTTATGGGTCTTCTCTTTTGGCATGAGGCTTAGTGAACATATGCTGACACGATACGTTTACATAGGAAAAAACCTGAACACCACCATATATTGTCTATCTAAACATCCAAACGGGTGCACAGAGTGGGTGATGGTCCTGATAACATCTGGAGCAGAGTGGACACATACAGCCATAATGTAATGTGTCTAATGCTTAACTGATCCCAATCTGCTGTGTTGTTCTGGGCCAATCTGCGTGTTTGGTGTTAGTTAGCAATTTTTTTCTCTATCGGTCTAAATCTGTTTTGAGGTCAAACTCTCCAACCCAGCCATAAAACAGCGCTCTTGCCAGAAAGCCTCTTAATCCATCTGCATCTCTGTCAAAACAGCGTTCCACTAAAATGTCACTGTCTTCCCAATGTCTGCTCCAAGTTGAGTGTAATGAGTGTTAAATGTGTACCAAGTTGTTTTTGTGAAGACGGTCTGTAAAAAGAAAACGCGTACATGCAGTTACAGTTGCAGTTCATTTGCCTTGTCATTTTGGGAGAACATGGGGCATTGACAGACAGGTGTCTGAGGCTTACCTGTTAAACTCATAGATGTCCTCTATATTCCCAAACAAGGAAGAAACTTGGTCTGGTCGAATGGGAAGGTTGTCCATGTCTATGATGTGAGCCAGGTAATCCTAAACAACAAGACTGTGGTTATACTGCAGGTACAATTTGCCCTACGAAAAACCAAATATACTTTGTGTGTGTGCGCTGTGTATATTTTCAGTCTAAACTGCAATTTCAGATTATTTCCAGTAGAGGGAGCTTGTGTATAGAGAACTTAATATGCTCCTGCTGTTAGCTCGTGGTGGATTCTGCTTCAATGTTGTTTCAATTTATTGCACATCCTGTTTGCACTTTTTATGACCAGGCTCAAAAAGACCACATAGGATGATGCCTATCTGCTGTCCGTTACAACAACACTGTATGACTCAGGATCAGTGTGTTCAAATCTAAGTGGTTCTGATGTAATGTTTCAATGGTCCTTTTAAGGATTTATTCCTTGTTACTGGAGGGCAGTTTGACCCTCTGGCAGTAGTTCTGTAAAACCCAGTCCATCAGACCAGCACACAGTGTTCTCCTCCCATGGCCCCTCTCCTATCGGGCTGCAGGACTACTCTGGAGTAGATATTAATATAAACTAAAAACAGAGGCACATTAGCCATTCAGTATATGCCAGGAATGGCTGATGCTACTCCTCTCACAAACTTAGTGTTCGACTGTTTGTATATGCGAACACACATGTGCACACAGACCCCAAGCCCCGTCAGTGCAGAGTAAAGTAGTCATCACTTCTCACCACACACTGAACTAAACCATTTCATAGTGGGAGCATTCCCGTCCAGTGACAACAATGCTGAATGGCATTTAGCAGGGCGTCTCACAGTCCCACTCTTGTGCACCACTAACACCAGCCACACTGAGGCCCCCATAGAGGCCCCCTACTGACCACACACAGCCTGCAAACATATGTACAGCCTGCTATCAGACTGTCAGCACAACGTTAGGTCTAGGCTTGTGGTTATGGGTGAGTAACCCATAAAAGGGTAGTGCACCCCTGGGGGAGGGGAAGAGGCATTTAGAGTGACATCTGGGCAGTCATAAGTGGCACATGTAATGAAATAGAGATGGCCTAGTGAGAAATGGAAGGAATGAAGGCTATGTAACCTAGCAGTACTCCAAAATGAGAGATTTTGACCCTCAGCATTTCAGGACATCTGTTGAGGTGGAAGTGGAGGTGTGATTCCACCTGTGTCACACAGCTGTTCTAAGAGCTGAGAGAAGGAGGTTTCTGCTTCCCCAGATGTGACACACAGTAGGTGGTGTGGAGAGGCATGTTCCTGGATAGTTTATCTGGCGTAGAGCAGACACGAACAGCTTCCCGTGTGTAATGCCATCATCATAAGCGACAGTAGCAGGACAAAACCAAAACAGATGCATCAAATACATCACTGAAGTGACAAGTTTTACATCCTGGAAAGGGAGAGCCTGGTACTGTAACTTGCACAACAAGATGCCACTGCAGAGCAAGTCATTGAAATGCTGAATTTAGATTTGGGATTGTTCAAAGAGTTTCCCCAACCACAAAAGTATGTGGAAAAACATTTGCTACTCGGCTATGTTTCTTCAGTTGGCATTGTGATGGCTGTGTTTGTGTTGGCTGTTGCCTGTAAGGGGCCGGAAGGCTCCGTATCCTAGTTTAGGGCGCAATAAAGCAGGCAGCTAGGCAGGGTTAGTTGGAAGTCCTGAGGCATTGTGGGAGTGTTTGTCAGGAGCAGGACTGTGTGATTACTCTGGCTGCTGCTGCAGCAGCGTGAGCTCGGTCAGAGCAGAACTCCCTTCAATACCTCCTAGGCCAGGCGCCAGCAGCACAGTCAGCCACACAGAGACAAGGTGAGGAGAGCCAGTAACACACTACCTCTGACCTGTCTGCTTCATGTGTTTAAGACATTATAATCTGTACGTTACAGGGCTCTCAAGCCGCCATCCTCCTGTCAGTACTAATCCAAAGAGGAGAATTACTCCGACCTGAAGGGGGCAATAGGTGAGGCTGATCAATCTGCACAGTTGGCAGTTGTTTTCAGACTACAAAGCCAGCAGCCATGATAAGAGGTCAGTTGACTTGACTGCGGAGTGGAAGAATCATCTCTGTCCCATTTCCCACAACCAGGAGATGATGTTAGGCGCATCCGTTCATATCTCTGACCAAGCTCATTAGGGGAGAGGTTCTTCCTTGAAAGAGGTGCTTTGGGTCCTAGCCCTGATTCTGCTTTAGAACTCAAGACGTGAGAAGATAGCGAGATCCCAGTCTCAGAGCTGTATGCATTCACAGTAATGTAAACATATAGAGTGCATTACATACATCAGCTTAACAACGTATCAGCCACTTCACAATCCTAATCCGCTGGTTTTACAGGCTATATGGTATTTTCTATCCGATTATGAAAATGCAGTGGTGTAAAGCACTTAAGTCAAAATGCTTTAAAGTACTACTTAAGTCATTTTTTAGGCAATTTTTTGACAACTTTTACTTCACTACATTCCTAAAGAAAATAATGTACTTTTTACCCCATACATTTTCCCTGACACCCAAAAGTACTTGTTACATTTTGAATGCTTAGCAGGACAGGAAAATTGTCAAATTCACACACTTATAAAGAGAACATCCCTGGTCATCCATACTGTGTGTTGTCATGTGCCCCTGGCTATCCGTAAATAAATAAAAAACAAGAAAATTGTGCCTTCTGGTTTGCTTAATATAAGGCGGCTTGAAATTATTTATACTTTTACTTTTGATACTTGTATATTTTTGCAATTACATTTACTTTTGATAGTTAAGGATATTTAAAACCAAATACTTTTACTCAAGTAGTATTTTACTGGGTGACTTTCACTTGAGTCATTTTCTATTAAGGTATCTTTACTTTTGACAATTGGGTACAAGTATGACAATTGGGTACTTTTTCCACCACTGTGAAAATGCCTTTTAAAAGAAAATGCCAGTTACAAAATACACAGGGAACTGTCTCAAAAGGAAATCAAACTAGATCCTGGTAAAACAATCAACCCTAGAAGATTTTATAGGTACCAGACACGTGCTACAAGGCAAGCAGTCACTTGGAAAATGGAGAACCTTATTTGCTCTCTAAAAACTGTGAAGCCCATTCCTTACTGTCTCTGGCCAACTCCAGTAAATCACTTCCATATAGGGAGGTACAGACATTAAGTCATTGCTACATACCATTCCAAGAGAAACACTCTCTGAAATACCTATTAACTTACACTATATAATTTACATTTATATTATACTATTGCATAGATTCAGGTCAAGCCTCTGTCCTATTAACTAGAACTGAATGGACGCAACGCTCAAAGCTACTCACCTCCACGATGCTGCGAAGGTCCCTGACATACATGCGCTCCGTCTCAATGATCTCCATGACCACACGGTCAACGTAGCTGAGCTTGGGGTTGGGCGCCATGGCCTCAGTGGCAAAGGGCGAGGTTGGGGTCTGAGGTACAATAGCCCTCCTGTTGGAGGTGGTGGTGTTGTTGCACTGGGACCTGGTCTGGCTGTGGTCCCGCCACTTGTCTCTGGTCCCCCCCTGGCTGAGGCCCTGCAGCTGGGTCTGTGGCTGCTCCCTGGCTCCCTCTGCAGGGCTGAGCTCCAGGTCAATGTCCTCTCTACTGGGGGGAGATGGTGTGGAGGAGGGGAGGGCCGTGGTACTGCCGTAGAGGCTGTGGCTGTCCCTGGAGGAGCCGGAGGACAGAGTGGACACCAGACTCACTGGACGCTCTCCCTCCGAAGGGTCAGCACACAGCCGGCTGTAGCCGTCTGGTCGCACATGACCACCACTGATGGAGACGGCAGAGTACAACCGAGGAGATTCTGATAGAGAGAAGAGAAAAGTGAGTTAGTATGTAGGGTTCATAGGCAGAAAATAGATCAAGAAGATTGTTATCGGGACCTTACAATACATTTTAGATCCATTGAATCAAATTCTGTACACAGATGAGTGTTTAATGATCCATGACAGTATGAACCCAGTGTTCAGCCTCCCAGGATGAGTGCTTTACTTTGAAGGGGATTTCTCAAATCAGTACTGACTTGCCCCAATTACAGCGCTCCACATTCTCTGGAAAACCCAGCCATTTCCTCCACCCAACCTGACTGGTACTGGCTTAGAAAAATGGAGGGAAAACAGATCGGGAGAAAATAGGGGAGTGGGAACCAGAGTCTTGTTTATAGGTCTTGTTTATTGAGCTACTTCTCAAATCAAGAGAAATTGAATTCATATTCAGTTTCACATCCTTCCGGTCCAGATGGGGAATGTTCCCCACAAACTTTCCCCAAATACATGAAGTAAGTGTGGTTTATTTCAGGAAGTATTTGGAAGGTAAAAAGGTCAAACGCATTTTGCACCATTTAAAACTACATTATATTCTTGCCACTGGACTTGAAACCAATAAACTGAGCCTTCTGGAGAACAAACCCCTTATTGGTCACAGCAGTGATTGGGCCAGGGATATTGCCAAGTGAGGACAGAGCGATGGCGTTAATACAGACTTATTTCATGGAGTAAATGGTGTTGACAAATTCTTTATGAAATCGATAAGGCAGTCATAAAATATGCTTCATTAGCAGACATCCCACATCTTATAACATGGATCTGTCACTAGGCACCGCGGGCAGCTGGCCATTTGACTGGAGATGTGATCTGTCACCAATGACCACAATGACTTCAGAAGAACTAATGAAGGAGGGCCTTTCTATATAGTAAGGATGGTATCACAAAAGTGATATACTTTAACATTTCTGAAGCTTTCACCTTTATTGAGGTATAATGAATGTAGAACGAAATTATTAGAAAGTATTGGAGATGAAAGAAGATCTGAGGTCTTAAGTCAATTTGTGGAGTCAACATATACAGGAAACAAAACAAGTGTCTCTCCCTCTACAGAGGTTATATATGGGGGGGGGGCAGGTAGCTTAGTGGTTAAGAGCGTTGTGCCAGTAACCGAAAGGTCGCTGGTTCTAATCCCCGAGCCGACTAGGTGAAAAATCACTAAATGTGCCCTTGAGCAAGGCACTTAACCCTAATTGCTCCTGTAAGTCGCTCTGGATAAGAGCGTCTGCTAAATGACTAAAATGTAAATGTAAAATGTAAATATAGACAGTCAGCTGGATGATGCCAGTGAACTGTAGGAGTGAGTGAGGTGCAAACACACAGGTTTCCTTCCTCGTCCTGGCATCCACCTCAAAGTTTCCATGAATCAGGGGTGAGCTCATCAGGCCAAGGATGCTGGTACAGTCATTCTGTGCTACACGCCAGCCTCTACAATCCACTGCAGGGCTTGTCTACAACACCACCTGACTCAAGCATGCCAAGTCTCAGAGGAAGCAGGGGATGAGCATGCAAGCAAGGGTTGACCTTGACCACTTCTTAAAAGCTGTTTAGAGTAGTGGTCACCAGACCACTAGGAGTTTCTGCTATATTATCTACTCAGACAGAAGCTCCTCCTTTCCCCATTTACGTTGGGCTGTGAAAATTACTACCTCGCCTGCTCTGAGAGCCAGCTGCCAAGTCCTCCCTCCCGCTCTCCCTCCCTAGCATCGCTGTGCTGACGTCAATGCAAAGGGGGGGAGGTACTGGAGGAGTAATGACAGTCCAAACATCTCCCGGTCTAATAACAAACCCTAATGAAGTCTCAAAGCCGCTCAGTTCTACAAGAGGAGTGCAAATTATATGACCTGTCCTAGGCTAATTCAATCTTTATACAGTACGTTTCTTTACAGAATTCTTAAATAATGGTTTGACTCAACATTAGGATCATCAACATCAGGACAAGCCATGGCAGTGTGATGGGTCATAAAATAATCAAAATGCTGTAAGGGATGGGTAAGGTAGGAACCGTAACTCATGAAGGCCGAGGGCACTAGCACCGGGACCAGGGATAAGAGGAGAGAAAGCAATAGTAAACTAACTGTGCCACCTAGGGCTGTGGCGGTCATGAAATTGTCAGCCGGTGATTGTCAAGCAAATAACTGACGGTCTGAAGGTAATTGACTGTTAATTACCAAACACATTTAGCATCTACTGGCTTCCACGCATACCCTACAAGCCACTGATGCAGACCTTTGGAACGTCTACATTTTAGAAAGTCTAATAAATCCATGTAATATAGCCTACACCTTCACAATAAATCCATTACTTATTTTAGACAGGTCTAAAGATACATGATATGAAGAAAATGTAGTCTACTTCAGAAGAACAGAATAGCATACTCTGAGTTGTCCTTATGTTAGACCCTGATCTGGCAATGCCATATGGCTGTGGGCTACAATAGTTCATTTAGCAGACAAGATTTGCTTAAAATTCCGTGGCATTATTTTATAATATGAAGAATACAATTGAACATAGCTGAATAAAATAAAAAGGATGTTTTCTCCAAACGATTTCTGAGGGAGTGTGCACATGCGGCTATTCTGTGTTGAACGGTTAACAAAGAAACAGGTCCTCCTATATGCTTCGAACTATTTATGCAACTTTAGTTGTGATACAAACGTTGGGCTATATGTTTTGATTTTTAATACATTCTAAGGCTGCATGATGCGACTAATGATGATTTGAAAAAAGTTGCATGAAAGGCATGAGCTCTGCTTTGTTTATTGCATAGGCTGTACACACTTCATCAGTCTCTCATTCACAATTTGACAGACAATGCCTCGAATTTCCCAGCGGAATCCCCCTAGTGTGGCCGTAATGCCCCCTAAAAAAATCCATGCCTTTTGTGGCCAGTGGCCGTTGTGCCCTTGGGCTGAATATAATAATTATAATTCCCTTCTCCCGGCTGCGTTTTCCGAAGAACCTCTCACTCACGTCTCTCTCAGATATCTCAATTCTTATTAGCCAATGACCGTCACGTGATCAGGTTCTTCTCACAGGCATCCATCTCAGCTCTGAATTAGGCTATAAGTGAAGACAGACGCAACTGCGCGTCCTTCTTATCGAATTCCGAGGCACATATTGAAGATGTTAGAAGAACTGTCCACATTTACTTATCGTCAGCCAAAAAGATGAGTAGGCCTAACGAACAGCAAAAGCACTAGCCTATGTCAATCTACTATCCCCCATAGTACAAAAGTTGACCTTTTCCATTGGTCAATTGTCCTTCTGTGCAATAAATAAATATTCCAAACATTCTCTGGGACAGTTGTGGGATGCGATAGATACCAAATTAACACAACCACTCACATCATTTTTTAACATGATTTATTTTACCAATGCAACAGATCAGAACGTTTAGCTTCAAATGTATATAAACTAATTAGGCTATTTCTTCACATTATAAGCGCAGCAATGCACACACAGCAGTAGGCTATGAATGTTCGAAAATGCAATCAATTAGCGGGAAAACAACATTCTCAAAAAGATACTACGAGTGCGATTATACATGTAATGTTTTATTATAAAAGTCGCATTTTTATGGTGAAAACGATCTCCCCCAAACTTGAAACTCACGCGCCGCCTATGTACACCAGTTAGGCTCTACACCGGTTGTAAAGCAGATGAATGTGCTTAATTTTAAGAAGTTATTTGGCCACTTTAGTTGTGATACAAAACCTTATCAAAACATATAGGCCTATAGGCTAGGCTGCATGAGATGTGGACTATGATTTGAAAAAGTCTAGAGAAAAAAAGGCATGCTCTGTTTCTTGCCTTACTGCACACGCTGGGCATCATTCACAAGTGATAATATATAATTCACAATTGATAGGCTAATATTGTCAGTCATCAGACTATTCTTGCTTTAATCTTGTCTTTGCATATACTAAATAATATATGTGTGAAATTAGTTTTGATTTAGAATGGACCATTATCATGCACCAGTCTCGGAACAGGGGCAGGGGGAAAAAATACATGTCATCTATGCACTTAAATAGCAAATGGAGGACACCGGGTTGTCGTCGGGTGAGGTTGTGTCTCTTTCTGGCGGGAGGTAAGCTTGGCTTATATACATAGTTTAAGCTTTGTCGAGTAAAGCTTAAACTATGTATTTAGATTGTAGTTAGGTATTGTAGGTAGTTATCGTGGGTTGTTGTATGTAATTATTGTAGGTATTGTATTCGGCTGAGCCCGGTGAAGCACGAAGCTAGCTAACCCACTACCTGGACTAGCTAGCGGGTAGCTACTGGTAACTATTAGCAACTGTGGATAGTTGTTTCACGCCTGAGAGTACCTGTAATTACGCCAGCTAGCTGCCTACAATAATTACATACAATAATGCCTACCATTCAGCTGTTTTTCTAACCTCATTTCTAACCTCGTCTGAAGCGTTAACGTTAGGTAGTAAGTAGCTACTGTGCTCGAAATGTAGCTAGCTTGTTGCTACCTGGATAGCTACTAAACAATAGCTGGAACGACCTACCGAACAGACGCGAACTGGCTGAGTCAATTCAGTGGCTAGCTTTGCACTTGGCTAGCTAACAGTAGCTGCTAGGGGTAAGTTATTTACTTTTACGTCATTTAGCAGACGCTCTTATCCAGACTTACATTATTTATTTTTATTTATTTTTTTCATACCCCCTGTGGGAATCGAACCCACAACCCTGGCGTTGCAAACACCATGCTCTATCAACTGAGCTACATCCCTGCCAGCCATTCCCTCCCCTACCCTGGACGACGCTGGGCCAATTGCGCGCCGCCCCATGGGTCTCCCGGTCACGGCCGGCTACGACAGAGCCTGGAATCGAACCAGGATCTCTAGTGGCACAGCTAGCACTGCGATGCAATGCCTTAGACCACTGCGCCACTCAGGAGACCCTACAGTAGTTATAACCTACATTTGTTTTTTGTTTTTACATACTGGTAACCAGAGTCGTTCAAGGGAATTCGGGACATGGGTGACTAGTTAACGTTAGCTTGGCTCTCTCTGTGTGTTCGTGCCGTGGGAGGACGGGTTTCTTCGTAGGCAGAAAGCAATGGCTAGCTAGTATGCTAACTATTCTAGCTAACTAACTGGCTGAATAAGTTGACGACGGACTCGCTCAAGCTGTCGGGACTAACCCACAACGTTAGACACGGACACGAACGATCTGCTTGGCGTGTTGACACACTGGTGGTTTGTTGTGGCCGAGTATTGGTGCTAAACCGTGTTGTTGGAGTCCGGCACGCTAGTTGGCTGTGGCGTCATATGACTAAGTGCCCTGGACGGTTTTCACGGAAGAATACTGTACCAAGTTAGCTAGCTGAATAAACTAAGTTAGTCTATTCCTAGAAAACATTGAACCGCTGTAGTTTACAACAATTATAGTTTCTGAGGTGGAAGTTGGGAGAGTTATATTTGGGTGTTTCAGTGAAACGTAAGTGAGGGATGCCCCGCTCTCTCGCTTTCCCAGATGTTTAGTTCATTTCATTCCGATCTCCTTTGCATTATTGTAGCCATTTTCTGTAGCCTGTCAACTATGCCTCTGTCTATCCCTGTTCTCTCCTCTCCGCACAGGCTATACAAACGCCTCACACCGCGTGGCTGCTGCCTCTCTAACCTGGTGGTCCCTGCACGCACGACCCACGTGGAGTTCCAGGTCTCCGGCAGACTTTGGAACTGCTGTTCTGCAGCCAACAAGGCAGAGTTCATCTCAGCCTAAGCTACACTCCAGTCCCTCGACTTCTTGGCGCTGACGGAAACATGGATTACCACTGAAAACATTGCTACTCCTACTGCTCTCTCCTCGTCTGACCATGTGTTCTCGCATACCCCGAGAGCATCTGGTCAGCGGGGTGGTGGCACAGGAATCCTCATCTCTCCCAAGTGGACATTCTCTCTTTTTCCCCTGACCCATCTGTCCATCTCCTCATTTGAATTCAATGCTGTCACAGTCACTAGCCCATTCAAGCTTAACATCCTTGTCATTTATCACCCTCCAGGTTCCATTGGAGAGTTCATCAATGAGCTTGACGCCTTGATAAGTTCCTTTCCTGAGGATGGCTCACCCCTCACAGTTCTGGGTGACTTCAACCTCCCTACGCCTACCTTTGACTAATTTCTCTCTGCCTCCTTCTTTCCACTCCTCTTCTCTTTTGACCTCACCCTCTCACCGTCCCCCCCTACTCACAAGGCAGGTCATACGCTTGACCTCATCTTTACTAGATGCTGTTCTTCTACTAATCTCACTGCAACTCCGACCACTACTTTGTATCCTTTTCTCTCTCGCTCTCCTCCAACACTACTCACTCTGCCCCTACTCAGATGGTAATGCGCGGTCGCAGCCTTCGCTCTCTCTCTCCCGCTACTCTCTCCTCTTCCATCCTATCATCTCTTCCCTCTGCTCAATCCTTCTCCCTCCAATCTCCTGATTCTGCCTCCTCAACCCTCCTCTCCTCCCTTTCTGCATCCTTTGACTCTCTATGTCCCCTATCCTCCCAGCCGGCTCGGTCCTCCCCTCCTGCTCCGTAGCTTGACGACTCATTGCGAGCGCACAGAACAGGGCTCCGGGCAGCCGAGCGGAAATGGAGGAAAAGTAGACTCCCTGCGGACCTGGCATCTTTTTACTCCC
The DNA here is from genome assembly GCF_020615455.1 of Coregonus clupeaformis. NCBI lineage: Eukaryota > Metazoa > Chordata > Actinopteri > Salmoniformes > Salmonidae > Coregonus > Coregonus clupeaformis. The sequence continues at coordinate 27,233,878 of NC_059220.1, forward strand.
TCCTCTCTACATTTTCTTCATCTGTTTCTGCTGCTAAAGCCACTTTCTACCACTCTTAATTCCAAGCATCTGCCTCTAACCCTAGGAAGCTCTTTGCCACCTTCTCCTCCCTGCTGAATCCCCCCCTCCTCACTCTCTGTGGATGACTTCGTCAAAGGTTGACGACATCCGATCCTCGTTTGTTAAGTCAAATGACACTGCTGGTCCTGCTCACACTGCCCTACCCTATGCTTTGACTTCTTTCTCCCCTCTCTCTCCAGATGAAATCTTGCGACTTGTGATGGCCGGCCGCCCAACAACCTGCCCGCTTGACCCTATCCCCTCCTCTCTTCTCCAGATCATCTCCAGTGACCTTCTCCCTTACCTCACCTCGCTCATCAACTCATCCTTGACCGCTGGCTATGTCCCTTCCGTCTTCAAGAGATCGAGAGTTGCACCCCTTCTCAAAAAACCAACACTCGATCCCTCTGATGTCAACAACTACAGACCAGTATCCCTTCTTTCTTTTCTCTCCAAAACTCTTGAGCGTGCCGTCTCTAGCCAACTCTTGCTATCTCTCTCAGAATGACCTTCTTGATCCAAACCAGTCAGGTTTCAAGACTGGTCATTCAACTGAGACTGCTCTGTGTCACAGAGGCTCTCCGCACTGCTAAAGCTAACTCTCTCTCCTCTGCTCTTGTCCTTCTAGACCTGTCTGCTGCCTTTGATACTGTGAACCATCAGATCCTCCTCTCCACCCTCTCCGAGTTGGGCATCTCCGGCGCGGCTCACTCTTGGATTGCGTCCTACCTGACCGGTCGCTCCTACCAAGTGGCGTGGCGAGAATCTGTCTCCGCACCACGTGCTCTCACCACTGGTGTCCCCCAGGGCTCAGTTCTAGGCCCTCTCCTATTCTCGCTATACACCAAGTCACTTGGCTCTGTCATATCCTCACATGGCCTCTCCTATCATTGCTACGCAGACGACACACAACTAATCTTCTCCTTTCCCCCTTCTGATAACCAGGTGGCGAATCGCATCTCTGCATGTCTGGCAGACATAGTGTGGATGACGGATCACCACCTCAAGCTGAACCTCGGCAAGACGGAGCTGCTCTTCCTCCCGGGGAAGGACTGCCCGTTCCATGATCTTGCCATCACGGTTGACAACTCTGTTGTGTCCTCCTCCCAGAGTGCGAAGAGCCTTGGCGTGACCCTGGACAACACCCTGTCGTTCTCCGCTAACATCAAGGCGGTGACCCGATCCTGTAGGTTCATGCTCTACAACATTCGGAGAGTACAACCCTGCCTTACACAGGAAGCGGCACAGGTCCTAATCCAGGCACTTGTCATCTCCTGTCTGGATTACTGCAACTCACTGTTGGCTGGGCTCCCTGCCTGTGCCATTAAACCCCTACAACTCATCCAGAATGCCGCAGCCCGTCTGGTGTTCAACCTTCCCAAGTTCTCTCACGTCACCCCGCTCCTCCGCACACTCCACTGGCTTCCAGCTCACATCTGCTACAAGACCATGGTGCTTGCCTACGGAGCTGTGAGGGGAACGGCACCTCCGTACCTTCAGGCTCTGATCAGTCCCTACACCCAAATGAGGGCATTGCGTTCATCCACATCTGGCCTGCTGGCCCCCCTACCTCTGCGGAAGCACAGTTCCCGCTCAGCCCAGTCAAAACTGTTCGCTGCTCTGGCACCCCAATGGTGGAACAAGCTCCCTCACGACGCTAGGACAGCGGAGTCACTCACCACCTTCCGGAGACACTTGAAACCCTACCTCTTTAAGGAATACCTGGGATAGGATAAAGTAATCCTTCTACCCCCCCTTACCCCACCCCCCAAAATTTTTTAAATAAAATAAAACATATTGTAAAGTGGTTATCCCACTGGCTATAAGGTGAATGCACCAATTTGTAAGTCGCTCTGGATAAGAGCGTCTGCTAAATGACGTAAATGTAAATGAGGACGCTTTTCCCGTGGTTCATTTTCATGCCAGCCAGCTAGGCTATACTCCTGTTGTGAAGCGAAGCAATGAACTTAATATTAGGAAAGTTGAGAAATAAATATAGTAGGCCTAGTCAATAGAAAGCTGATGGGATCCTCCTCTTTTTAATAGAGGCCATCAAAACTATTTTCTCATGCAATTGCATAGCCTATAGAAATGTTGCACAACATGAGTTTATGGGCTCTCATGAAGTGTTTCATTTGATTTTCGATTGAACATTTGCATTGCTGTCAGAGTGATTAGAGGGACAATAGAGTGCTGAGTACCAGGCAATTAGCAAGTTTGGTAGGCTACTAATGACCATCAGCCGCATCAGAGCTTGGAGAAGCCTAGGTACATTGACTACACGGTCACATGGAAATTTACATTTTAGTCATTTAGCAGACGCTCTTATCCAGAGCGACTTACAGTTAGTGAGTGCATACATTTTCATACTGGCCCCCCGTGGGAAACAAACCCACAACCCTGGCGTTGCAAGCACCATGCTCTACCAACTGAGCTCCACGGGACTGCGGTCATGACTCTGCCGGTGTGGCGGTAATACGGTCACTGTAATAGCCCTAGTACCACCAACCTTCTCTCTTTCCCTGCTCGGATTACCCACTGAAGATATAAGGTACTCTGTATTTGCCTGATACCACACTCCATTGGTTTGAGGTCCTCCATAGGATTTCATCAACCACACATGGAGTGGCTTTGTTGTAGCAGGCAATGCTAAGGAATGCAAATTAAATGCCCTGGTAAACATGTGGGTCTGGAGATAAGGTTTGCGCTAAATTAGCTAGCCTACTGTGACGAAGGGCAGTGTTTCCATTGGGCCTTTGTGGATAAGGAAGTCAGATGCAGGATTAGCGGAGAGGACAATGATGACCTCCATCTCTGGTACATCACAGGCATAAACAATGACGGACAAAATAGCAAAAAAGAAAACGGCTAATGACTTGTCCATAGGCATTTATCTCCTCATGTACCTCAGAATTTAAGTCCTCACATACATACTGTATTGCCATTATCAGACTCACACTGAACTTAAAAAGGCAGAGTGTCTGGTCTGTCCTGGTGCCTCAGAGTCTCTCCAGCATCTGCAAACATTTAGTACTGATCCCAGAGGCTCAAAGTATCTTCCCTGGCACAGGCCTGCCTGCCCACCGCGCTGCCATGACCAATACACCCCCACACTGGATGATACAACTGTGATTCAAATCCCACACTGGCTCATACCCCTGTGAATCCACCCCCACACTGCTGGATGATACCACTTCATATCTCTCACACTGCCATACGCCAGCACCTTTCCCTTCACTAACAGAGAAACAAGCCACAAATATGTCAGTAAACACAGCCCAACAGACGTTCAGATGCGATACCTCACAATTCTGAGAACACACACCAATTTGAATTAAATCTGAATACAGGTGGTGACCAGATGTCATCCCTCATAAAAAAGTGTTTACAATGAGAAACCTCATTTAGTTCCAGTAATACTTGAGCATATTATAGCAACAATTCTCCTGAGATACAGAGTCAGCTGGGGGATCCTTGAACAGCCCATTTACAGGCCCTGGCTGAGCCAATAGCTGCAGGTAAATAACTGCTCTTGGACCTGTTATTACTCAGAAGCAGAGAAGTGTGTGGGAAAATGCCCTGAGTCTAGTTTAATGTGATGCATGTGGTCTTTACAGAACACAGAACTCTAGGTTACTGAGCTGAGGTATTCAAAACATGACATCTTCAGACAGATGTGTACATTCTTCTCTGAGAGTGTCAGAACCCACCACTCATTTCCTCACTCATGAGAGGGAACTGTTACGTGTTCCTCAGCAGCTTTTGATGCAGGAGATATTTAGGAAATGTACAGTATATGCACATCCATCACAGGACAACCAACACGCCCTGACAAAGCAACAGTTGATTTTTCATTGGGGGGTTTGTCATCTTCACCATTGAGACTTCATATACACACAGAACACTCAGATATTTCCACATAGAGTACTCAAAGCTTTGTGTAAATATTTGGAGGCAGATTTGCAAGAAGATGTACATGTGTTTATCTCCCTGCGGCCTCTCGGTTCTCTGTTGGATGGTCTGCAGGTTACAGCTTTTAAAGACTTCTATAGGTATAGCATACATAGTAGCCTACTTTATATCCACAATATTATTAAATCCAAGTGATGGCAGAACAGTCAAACACACACCCTCCTGCTTTAGCTCAGTCACATACTAAAGGCTTGGTAAGGGTCATTTCCATGTAAAAGGACCCATGGGCACCAACATGTGAAGTTCATAGGAGCATGTCAAATTGCGTGTTAAATGAAAGGTTAGTCTATATATTTTTTTAAATTAAGGAATATATACACTGAACAAAAATTAAAAACGCAAAATGCAATAACTTCTAAGATTTTACTGAGTTACAGTTCATATAAGGAAATCAGTCAATTTAAATAAATAAATTAGGCTCTCATGACTGTGAATACAGATATGCATCTGTTGGTCACAGACACCTTTAAAAAAAGGTAGGGGCGTGGATCAGAAAGCCAGTCAGTATCTGGTGTGATCACCATTTGCCTCATGCAGCGCGACACCTCTCCATCGCATAGAGGTTTTTTTGTGGTACTTTTACCCGTTTTTCTCCCCAATTTCGTGACATCCAAACTGGTAGTTACAGTCTTGTCCCATCGCTGCAACTCCCCTACGGACTCGGGAGAGGCGAAGGTCGAGAGCCATGCATCCTCCGAAACACGACCCTGCCAAGCCGCACTGCTTCTTGACACACCGCTCGCTTAAGCCGGAAGCCAGCCGCACCAATGTGTCGGAGGAAACACCGTCCTACCGGCGACCAAATTCAGCTTGCAGGTGCCCGGCCCGCCACACGGAGTCGCTAGAGAGCGATGGGACAAGGAAATCCCGGCCAAACTCTCCACTAACCCGGACGACGCTGGGCCAATTGTGCGCCACCGCATGGGTCTCCCGGTCACGGCCGGCTATGACACAGTTTGGGATCGAACCCGGGGCTGTAGTGACGCCTCAAGCACTGCGATGCAGTACCCATTGAAGTCAGTTACGATGCCAAACTGCAGTCAGGTCAAGACCCTAGTGAGGACAACGAGCACGCAGATGAGCTTCCCTGAGACAGTTTCAGACAGTTTGTGCAGAAATTCTTCGGTTGTGCGAACCCACAGTTTCATCAGCTGTCCGGGTGGCTGGTCTCAAACGATCCCGCAGGTGAATAAGCTGGATGTGGAGGTCCTGGGCTGGCGCAGTTACACATGATTTGCGGTTGTGAGGGCGGATGGACATACTGCCAAATTCTCTAAAACGACGTTGGAGGTGGCTTATGGTAGATTCTCTGGCAACAGCTCTGGTGGACAGTCATGCAGTCAGCATGCCAATTGCACGCTCCCTCAAAACTTGAGACATCTGTGGCATTGTGTTGTGTGACAAAACTGCACATTTTAGAGTGGCCTTTTATTGTCCCCAGCAAAAGATGCACCTGTGTAATGATCATGCTGTTTAATCAGATTCTTGATATGCCACACCTGTCAGTTGGATGGAATATATTGGCAAAGGAGAAATGCTCACTAACAGGGAAGTAAAAAAAATTGTGCACATGAGAGAAATAAGGTTTTTGTGCGTCTGGAACATTTCTCAGATATTTTATTTAATCTCATTAAACATGGGAGTAACACTTTACATATTGCGTTTACATTAGTTCATTTTTCAACCACTTTCCATCCTAAAAATTATTCAAAACAGATGGAAAAAGGGGTCTTAGAAACATCTACCAGAAAAAGTCCTAAAAGGTATTAGAAATCAATCAAAACACAATGTTGAAGTAAAGACCCCTGCCAACTTTATCAACACATATTTAGTTTAGGAGATTTGTTTCTGCCTTCTGTAAGTTTAAGAAACATTGCCTTGTGCCTGGAAATTCCGTTACCAAAAACCCACAAAGATATTTTCTAATTTCTCTCCCTCATAAGGAGGGAGGATAATGAAAGTTCACAGAAGTAACACGTAAAGGTAGTCATGTCGATTAGTTCATGTTTTTACTGATATCAATTGTTTATGAATTATTAAGTGATGAATTATGTTACCAAATCGTTAACAGAATTTCTGAAAAACCTATAACGGAATTTCTGTAATTCAACTGGCTACAATGTGATATCATATTAGTCACCTGCTACTGTAGTGTTCAGCTGATTCCCTCTCTCTCTCCCCCTCTCCCTCCCCGGACCAAATATGAACCAATCATAGACGTCTATGTTTCACAAGTTTGGACAGCAGAGTACAGTAAAGTAGAGCATAGTTCAGTCCTGTACTGTACACTAGAATGGAGTGGTTCAGTACAGGACACAGATCACACTAGACTACACTATAATGTACTGAACTATACATACACTAGCGTTCAAAAGTTTGGGGTCACTTAGAAATGTCCTTGTTTTCCATGAAAACATACATGAAATGAGTTTGAATAGGAAATATAGCAAAATGCATAGGAAATGTAGTCATAGACAAGGTTAGAAATAATGATTTTTAAATTGTCAAAGAATCCTCTATTTGCAGCAAGCCTTGGAGACCTTTGGCATTCTAGTTGTCAATATGTTGAGGTAATCTGAAGAGATTTCACCCCATGCTTCCTGAAGCACCTCCCACAAGTTGGATTGGCACTTCTTACATACCATACGGTCAAGCTGCTCCCACAACAGCTCAATAGGGTTGAGATCCGGTGACTGTGCTAGCCACTCCATTATAGACAGAATACCAGCTGACTGCTGCTTCCCTAAATAGTTCTTGCATAGTTTGGAGCTGTGCTTTGGGTCATTGTCCTGTTGTTGGAGGAAATTGGCTCCAATCAAGCGCCGTTCACAGGGTATGGCATGGCGTTGCAAAAGGGAGTGATAGCCTTCCTTTTTCAAGATCCCTTTTACCCTGTACAAATCTCCCACTTTACCACCACCAAAGCACCCCCAGACCCAGATCACATTGCCTCCACCATGCTTGACAGATGGCATCAAGCACTCCTCCAGCACCTCAAACTTAGATGTCTGTCCATAACACTTTTTTCCAATCTTCCTCTGTCCAGTGTCTGTGTTCTTTTGTCCATCTTAATCTTTTATTTTTATTGGCCAGTCTGAGATATGGCTTTTTCTTTGCAACTCTGCCTAGAAGGTCAGCATCCCGGCGTCGCCACTTCACTGTTGACATTGAGACTGGTGTTTGCGGGTACTATTTAATGAAGCTGCCAGTTGAGGACCTGCGACACGGATTAGCCTTCATTTCTCAGAACAAGAACAGACTGACGAGTTTCAGAAGAAAGTGATTTGTCTCTGGCCATTTTGATTCTGTAATCGAACCCACAATTGCTGATGCTCCAGATACTCAACTAGTCTCAAGAAAGCCAGTTTTATTGCTTCTTTAAATCACCACAACATTTTTCAGCTGTGCTAACATAATTGAAAAAAGGGTTTTCTAATGATCAATTAGCCTCTTAAAATGATAAACTTGGATTAGCAAACAACGTGCCATTGGAACACAGGACTGATGGTTGTTAATAATGGGCCTCTGTACGCCTATGTAGATATTCCATTGAAAATCAGCCGTTTCCAGCTACAATAGACATTTACAACAATAACTACACTGTATTTCTGATCAACTTGATGTTATATTAAAATGGACAAAAACATTGCTTTTCTTTCGAAAACAAGGACATTTCTAAGTGACCCCAAACTTTTGAATGGTTTTGTAGACGTCTATGATTGTTCCGGACCAACCAAATTTGGTGTAGTTTGGTGGCGGAGCTCATTAAAATAATAGCCAGTGTGTAGAATAATACCCAGACATGCAAAGGAGGATATTGCCTTTTTCTACCTTTGTGTACCTATTTAGGATACATCACCATGAAGAGAATGGCATTCATATCCAAAATGTTGCATGCAAATTATTTGTGTGTTTTACAGATCAGAGACCCATGATACAATTCTGTTACCACAATAATGTAACTGGGTGTAAATCCACCTCACTTACTGTAGTTCAATAACCAAAAGTCAAGGTGTCATGTTGTAGCTGACATCCCATCCCAATCTTAATTTGGAGCAGATATTTAACAGAGGTTTTGGAAAATATGGTCACAAACTGATGGAGATTTTACCGACATTTTGTTACCAAACTTTTAAAACGTTTAATCTGCACAGTTATTCCATTTAAATGTGTTTTTGTAAATTGTTCTGTGTAACTTCTTAAAAGTAGACCTTGTGCATGGAACTCTGAAATCAATGGTTTTTATTTTGTTTTGGATTTTGTTCCAAGATGGCGTAGTAGTGCAGTTCTGTTTTTGTCGTGTGTCTGTAAATAGCCTGTAAATACCCTGTTTTTTTATTTATTTTTCGTACATATTTCCCTATCAGACTTTTCATCCTTCTACAAAATATACTTTCCTGCAACCCGCCTCACTCAATGTGGAACGGATTCTATTATTGACTTACCTTTATCTAGAATCTCCAGTTGAAACTAGCTAGCCAGCTAACTAGCTACTTGCTATTAGCCACAGCTAGCGGTATTTCACCCAGAACATTTGATTTTTTTTCTGCGGGATTAACTTAATCACTGAACATTAATCACCGGATATTCGGCCAGTCTGCACAGCGCGTTATCGACCCAGAACATATCAGTTTTTCCGCCGGAATCACTGAATCACTGGACCTTTAACTCTGGATTCATCGCTACCAGCTAGCTGCAACAAAATGGATGCTGTTGTCTGGCTAATCATCCTGAGCTAGGCCCATCTCCCGGCTATCTACCTCTCTGTCAACCGGACGGGACCACCTAGTGTTGACACGGAGCCCCGCCGATCCTACACGATTGGTCTGCCGACGAAATCGTCTGATGTGGTTACGACGTTAACCACGAAGATTCCATCTGCTAGCCCCGGCCCGCTAGCACACGCTAGCCGTGGCCTCTTACTCGCTAGTGCTTTAGCAGCCTCCGAACTATCCTATTGCTGTTCACCGGACCTTATGATAACTCAGCTATACAGCTGATGTCTGCTGGACTGTTCCTTTTTACGGTACTACATCCTGTTTATGTTTAGCCTCAGCCCAAACATGGTTAGCTTATTGTTGTTTCGGTTATTTCTAATTGTACTATTTCACTGTAGACCCCCCAGCCCAGCTAAACCTGCCTTAGATAGCTTCTTTGTCCCACCCCCCAATACACGCGGAGACCGACTCAATTGATGCCTCCAGCGATGCTATCTCTTTCATTGTTACCCAACGCTTAGGTTTACCTCCACTTTACTCATATCCTTGTCTGTACATAATGCCATGAATCTTTTCTATAACACCCGGAAATCTGCCCCCTTTATTCTATGTACCCAACGCACTAGAAGACCAGTTCTTAAAGCCTTTAGCCGTATCCTTATTCTAGTCCTCCTCTGTTCCTCTGGTGATGTAGAGGCTAACCCAGGCCCTGCAGCCCTCAGTATCACTCCTACTCCCCAGGCGCTATCATTTGCTGACTTCTGTAATCGCAAAAGTCTTGGTTTCTTGCACATAAATATCAGAAGTCTACTTCCTAAGTTTGAGTTATTCACTGCGTTAGCACACTCCGCCAACCCTGATGTTCTAGCAGTGTCTGAATCCTGGCTCAGGAAGGCCACCAAAAATTCTGAAATTTCCATCCCCAACTATAACATTTTCCGTCTAGATAGAACTGCCAAAGGGGGGTGGAGTTGCAATCTACTGTAGAGATAGCCTGCAGAGCTCTATCATACTATCCAGGTCTGTGCCCAAACAGTTTGAGCTTCTACTTCAAAAAATCCACCTTTCCAGAAATAAGTCTCTCACTGTTGCCGCTTGCTACAGACCCCCCTCAGCCCCCAGCTGTGCCCTGGACACCATATGTGAATTGATTGCCCCCCATCTATCCGCAGAGTTCGTACTGCTTGGTGACCTAAATTGGGATATGCTTAATACCCCAGCCATCCTACAATCCAAACTAGATGCCCTCAACCTCACGCAAATTATCAACGAACCTACCAGGTACAACCCTAAATCCGTAAACATGGGTACCCTCATAGATATCATCCTGACTAACATACCCTCTAAATACACCTCAGCTGTCTTCAACCAGGATCTCAGCGATCACTGCCTTATTGCCTGCGTCCGTAACGGGTCCGCGGTCAAACGACCACCCCTCATCACTGTCAAACGCTCCCTAAAACACTTTAGCGAGCAGGCCTTCCTAATTGACCTGGCCCAGGTATCCTGGATGGATATAGATCTCATTCCGTCAGTAGAGGATGCCTGGTTGTTCCTTAAAAGTAATTTCCTCTCAATCTTAAATAAACATGCCCCATTCAAAAATACAGAACTAAGAACCGATATAGCCCCTGGTTCTCCTCAGACTTGACTGCCCTTGACCAGCACAAAAACATCCTGTGGCGTACAGCATTAGCATCAAATAGCCCCCGCGATATGCAACTTTTCAGGGAAGTTAGGAACCAATATACACAAGCAGTCAGGAAAGCAAAGGCTAACTTTTTTCAAACAGAAATTTGCATCCTGTAGCACTAACTCCAAAAAAGTTTTGGGACACTGTAAAGTCCATGGAGAATAAGAGCACTTCCTCCCAGCTGCCCACTGCACTGAGGCTAGGAAACAATATCACCACCGATAAATCTACAATAATCGAGAATTTCAACAAGCATTTTGCTACAGCTGGCCATGCTTTCCATCTGGCTACCACTACCCCGGCCACCAACTCTGCACCCTCCGCTGCAACTTGCCCATGCCCCCCCCCGCTTCTCCTTCACACAAATTCAGACAGCTGATGTTTTGAAAGCGCTGCAAAATCTGGACCCCTACAAAATCAGCTGGGCTAGACAATCTGGACCCTTTCTTTCTAAAACTAGCCGCCGAAATTGTCGCAACCCCTATTACTAGTCTGTTCAACCTCTCTTTCATAACGTCTGAGATCCCCAGAGATTGGAAAGCTGCCGCGGTCATCCCCCTCTTCAAAGGGGGTGACACTCTAGATCCAAACTGCTACAGACCTATATCCATCCTGCCCTGCCTTTCGAAAGTATTTGAAAGCCAAGTTAACAAACAGATCACCGACCATTTCGAATACCACCGTACCTTCTCCGCTATGCAATCCGGTTTCCGAGCTGGTCATGGGTGCACTTCAGCCACGCTCAAGGTCCTAAACGATATTATAACCGCGATTGATAATAGACAGTACTGTGCAGCCGTCTTCATCGACCTGGCCAAGGCTTTCGACTCTGTCAACCACCGCATTCTTATTGGCAGACTAAATAGCCTTGGTTTCTCAAATGACTGCCTCGCCTGGTTCACCAACTACTTCTCAGATAGAGTTCAGTGTGTCAAATCAGAGGGCCTGTTGTCTGGACCTATGGCAGTCTCTATGGGGGTGCCACAGGGTTCAATTCTTGGGCCGATACTTTTCTCAGTGTATATCAATGATGTCGCTCTTGCTGCTGGTGACTCTCAGATCCACCTCTACGCAGACGACACCATTTTGTATACATCTGGCCCTTCATTGGACACTGTGTTAACAAACCTCCAAACAAGCTTCAATGCCATACAACACTCCTTCAGTAGCCTCCAACTGCTCTTAAACACTAGTAAAACTAAATGCATGCTTTTCAATCGAACGCTGCTGGCACCCGCCCACCCGACTAGAATCACCACTCTCGACGGGTCTGACCTAGAGTATGTGGACAACTACAAATACCTAGGTTTTTGGTTAGACTGTAAACTCAACTTCCAGACTCACATAAAGAATCTCCAATCCAAAGTTAAATCTAGAATCGGCTTCCTATTTCGCAACAAAGCCTCCTTCACTCATGCTGCCAAACATGCCCTCGTAAAACGGACTATCCTACCGATCCTTGACTTCGGCGATGTCATTTACAAAATAGCCTCCAACACTCTACTCAGCAAATTGGATGTAGTCTATCACAGTGCCATCCGTTTTGTCTCCAAAGCCCCATACACTACCCACCACTGTGACCTGTACGCTCTTGTTGGCTGGTCCTCACTACATGTTCGTCGTCAAACCCACTGGCTCCAGGCCATCTATAAATCACTGCTAGGCAAATCCCGCCTTATCTTAGCTCATTGGTCACCATAGCAACACCCACCCGTAGTCTGCGCTCCAGCAGGTATATCTCACTGGTCATTCCCAAAGCCAACACCTCCTTTGGCCGCCATTCCTTCCAGTTCTCTGCTGCCAATGACTGGAACGAATTGCAAAAATCTCTGAAGCTGGAGACTCTTATCTCCCTCAATAACTTTAAGCATCAGTTGTCAGAGCACCTTACCGATCACTGCACCTGTACACAGCCCATCTGAAATCAGCCCACCCAACTACCTCATCCCTATATTGTTATTTATTTTGCTCTTTTGCACCCCAGTATCTCTATTTGCACATAATCTCTTGCACATCTAGCATTCCAGTGTTAATACTATTGTAATTATTTTGCACTATAGCCTATTTATTGCCTTACCTCCATAACTTGCTACATTTGCACACACTGTATATATATTTTCTGCTGTATTTTTGACTTTATGTTTTTTACCCCATATGTAACTCTGTGTTGTTTTTATTGCACTGCTTTGCTTTATCTTGGCCAGGTCACAGATGTAAATGAGAACCTTTTCTCAACTGGCTTACCTGGTTAAATAAAGGTTAAATAAATAAAAAATAAAAAAAATTGGCATACATTTTAAGTGAAAAATCTGAGTCTCAGCGCAATCCCGTTATCATGGAATTGCCCCAAGGTCATTTTAGTCCAATTCTGTTTGAGGCTGCCATTTCAATACAATCATTAACCTAGTCAAACAGAAGTATTAACCAAGTCAAGGTTACAAAGAGAGTATAGTATTTGGAGTACATTTTAGCCTAGGCCTCACCTTCAATACGTTTTTATTTTTTACCCCTTTTTCTCCCCAATTACGTCCTCCGAAACACGACCCTGCCAAGCAGCACTGCTTCTTGACACACTGCTCGCTTAATCCGGAAGCCAGTCTCACCAATGTGTCGGAGGAAATGCCGTCCAGCTGCCACCTGAAGTCAGCTTGCAGGCGCCCGGCCCGCCACAAGGAGTCGCTAGAGCGCGATGGGACAAGGAAATCCCGGCCGGCCAAACTCTCCCCTAACCCGGACGATGCTGGGCCAATTGTGTGCCACCTCATGGGTCTCCCGGCTGTGACACTGCCTGGGATCGAACCCGGGTCTGTAGTGATGCCTCAAGCACTGCCTTAGACTGCTGCGCCACTCGGGAGGACTAATAATACAGAGTTATACAAAGTATGATCTCTGTTTCAAATAGCTACAGTATGACAGTGGAATAAGTTCAAAATAAGTCCATTTGCAATGTACAGTACAAGGGATTACATCAGATCAACTGCTAATGTCTGAACAGAGTATTATGGGCTGTTTTATTAATCACCTTGTTGTTGAGGTAAAATAGCTGACATTCCTGCTGTATTCATTCTGAACCCCTAATTGTAATTCTTTGAATTCCTGGTTGCTACTGCCTATTAAACCAAAGTTAAACTTCACAGACTCCTGAATGTAAATGCCACAAGCATGACCTCTGTTACTCCCTGGAGTCCATAGCCCGGCCCCTAGTATAGTATTTCCACAGCCTAAGATGAAGGCGAGACATTCTGTAGGGTCGCTGAGTAATCAGACAGTCTAGAACAGAACAAATGTAATCTACAGATGTTTCCATTTCAGCTTTCATTCATCTGAGGTTGACACCATAAAAAACTCATATGACCCTGTCTGCCTGTGATGACAGGATTGATGTCAACTACATACAGTACCAAATAAGGTATTGTTGAGGTAGACATGTACTGTAGTTCTGAGAAGGATGTTGTTCTGACAACACCTTGTTGTTCGCCTTCTCCACAGTGTGCATGCAAATTAATTATCTCCATCTCAGTAAAGCCATCCCTCAGTTGGACATTTCACTGACAGCATGACATTTGTCTGTCTTGTCAAAGAGCGATAAATCAAAGATGAGAAATAATCCCCAACTTTCTCTCATGGTCCCTGTGATACAATAGGATTAATTCCCATCAGGAAGCTATATTTATTTTTTCTAACAACAACTTTTGTTCACAACACAGAATATGAAGCAAGCCACAACATACAGTTACTGCATTACCTGTCGGTTGCAAAACATTACAAGATTGACTTGTTCTGGTGGGGCTATGCAAAGCAACCTGCTCTGGCTTCCATTTTCATATGTAAATTCTACACTGGACAAAGGGTTGTTTTTCTCATGGACTATATTTACGGCCCAGTCAAAGCAGTTGCTGTGTAGAGACTCAGAGCTCAACAGTTCTAAGACACATTACACAACACGCCCTGCCTTCTATAGGAGGAACTGATTAGATAGGTTAAAAGGACTCAATGCAATGATGATAATAATAATAATAATAATAATAATAATAATAATAATAATACAGTATAAAAAACAGAACATAGAACGGCCTAAATCCATCCATAGTGATGTTGAAACAAAGCTGGCATTAAACCATGAATTATACACCTCAGAACAAATATTCAAATAAAAGGTATTTTGTAAAATCTCTAGACATACCTTTAACAAAAGAGTGCAGTGACTTGGTCCTCACCACCCAGGTACCCACTATGACGAAGGAGAGAAATTCCAATGTTCTCCTCCTACCTAATTCTAAGACATCTCTCCCTTATTAGGCATGTACGTATAAACTCCCTTCCGCTCACCTCCAATCTACCGAACCACAGTAGGGAGTTGAGGAAATGTTAAGCTGTCCTTCCCTGTGTGCCAGACACCCCCCTATGACTCTACATCTGCAGCTTGCACCCCTCACATCCAGTCAGACATTTCCTTATGAACAAAAGTGGACGGCATAATGGATACTTGGTAGTCATCATAATCCTTATCGGTTGTTTGATAGGAAACCCTCGCCATTAAAGTGACCCATCTTCATCTTTGAATGTTTCTAACCAAATCAGGAGCTAGGACAGAGGAACATGAGTGTATCTCCAATATCCAGCATGCAAATCCCTCTCCCTCCTCTAGTTGCATGGGCACCTTTGAAAACAGAGGACAAGGAATATGTCCTCTTCTCTCTCTCTAAAGAGGTTGAGAGCATATGAGAGTAGGCACTCGGTCTCCAACACCATAATGTTACACAGTTCTCCTGAACCCTGGACACATTTCCTGTTGCTGGTCTGATATTTGCATGCAAGTGGCATGTTGTTCGCCAGGATGAAAATGAACCATACATAAAGTCCCTTCACTGTGAGACAGTGTCCTTCCTCCTAAGCAGGCACCAATGTAGCCCCACCTATTCTGTTAGTACTGCTTCACATAGCTGTTCTAGTAATCCTGACTCATGTATCAAATGAAGCTGCGTGATTATTGAAGACTGCGAATCATGTCTAACAATGCCTTATGATTTTGTACCAGACATTGATTGAAACTACAGAGCACTCTGCTGGACACATAATTAATATTGGATCTTATTCACACCGTTGAGTCAAGGGTTCACAAAATGGCAAACTGCCATGCCAGATGGCTTATTGTATGTAACCTTTTGTTGTAAAATCCCAAGAACTTGAACATGTTGTTCCCTTTGTGTTGCCTTGATTCATAAGAATAGCTTTAATCCAAGATCATGTTGAACCTGTCAAAACAAGTTGTAGAAACACTTGAGGAATTTACAGTTCACATGTTCATGAGCAGCTATTTACTTTCCTGAATAACTGCTGCAGGGCATTCTTCATTTCTTTACAACGATTTCTCTTGACTGTGCATTCACAAACTGAATATCTAGCGGAGAAACCCTTCTAGCCATAAAGTGGACCTTCTCAAGCCACATACAGTGCCATCGGAAAGTATTCAGACGCATTGACATTTTCCACAATTTGTTACATTACAACGTTATTCTAAAATGGATTAAATACATAAAAATCCTCAGCAATCTACACACAATAACCCATAATGACAAAGTGAAAACAGCTTTTTATAAATATTTACAAATGTATTAAAGTTAAAAAACTGAAATACCTTATTTACATACACTACCAGTCAAAAGTTTGAACACACCTACACAAGGGTAGTCAGGTAGTCACCTGGAATGCATTAATTAACAGGTGTGCCATGTTGTGGAATTTCTTTCCTTCTTAATGCGTTTGAGCCAATCAGTTGTGTTGTGACAAGTAGGGGGGTATACAGAAGATAGGCCTATTTGGTAAAAGACCAAGTCCATATAATGGCAAGAACAGCTCAAATAAGCAAAGAGAAACGACAGTCCATCATTACTTTAAGACATGAAGGTCAGACAATACGGAACATTTCAAAGACTTTGAACGTTTCTTCAAGTGCAGTTGCAAAAACCATCAAGCGCTATGATGAAACTGGCTCTCATGAGGACAGCCAGAGGAATGGAAGACCCAGAGTTAACTCTGCTGCAGAGGATAACTTCATTAGAGTTACCAGCCTCAGAAATTGCAGCCCAAATAAATACTTCACAGAGTTCAAGTCACAGACACATCAACAGTCAGAGGGGACTGTGTGAATCAGACCATCATGGTCGAATTGCTGCAAAGAAGCCACTACTAAAGGACACCAATAAGAAGAAGAGACCTGCTTGGGCCAAGAAACACGAGCAACGGACATTAGACCGGTTGAAATGTGTCCTTTGGTCTGGAGTCCAAATTTGAGATTTTTGGTTCCAACCACCGTGTCTGTGAGACGCGGTGTGGGTGAATGGATGATCTCCGCATGTGTAGTTCCCACCGTAAAGCATGGAGGAGGTGGTGTTATTGTGTGTGGGTGCTTTGCTGGTGACACTGATTTATTTAGAATTCAAGACACACTTAACCAGCATGGCTACCACAGCATTCTGCAGCGATATGCCATCCCATCTGGTTTGGACTTAGTGGGACTATCATTTGATTTTTAACAGGACAATGACCCAAAACACACCTCCAGGCTGTGTAAGGGCTATTTTACCAAGAAGGAGAGTGATGGAGTGCTGCATCAGATGACCTGGCCTCCACAATCCTCCGACCTCAACCCAACTGAGATGGTTTGGGATGAGTCGGACGGCAGAGTGAACGAAAAGCAGCCAACAAGTGCTCAGCATATGTGGGAACTCCTTCAAGACAGTTGGAAAAGCATTCCAGGTGAAGCTGGTTGAGAGAATGCCAAGAGTGTGCAAAGCTGTCATCAAGGCAAAGGGTGGCTATTTGAATAATCTCAAATGTAAAATATATTTTGATTTGTTTAACACTTGTTTTGGTTACTACATGATTCCATGTGTCATTTCATAGTTTTGATGTCTTCAATATTATTCTACAATGTAGAAAATAGTAAAAATAGACAAACTTTTGAATAAGTAGGTGTCCAAACTTTTGACTGGTACTGTAAGTATTCAGAAACATTGCTAGGAGATTCGAAATTGAGCTCAGATGCATCCTGTTTCCATTGATTAACCTTGATGTTTCTACAACTTGATTCGAGTCCACCTGTGGTAAATTCAATTGATTGGACATGATTTGGAAAAGCACACACCTGTCTATATAAAAAGGTCCCACAGTTGACAGTGCATGTCAGAGCAAAAACCAAGCCATGAGGTCGAAGGAATTGTCCGTAGAGCTCCGAGACAGGATTGTGTCGAGGCACAGATCTGGGGAAGGGTACCAAAACATTTCTGTAGCATTGAAGATCCCCAAGAACACATTGTTAAATGGAAGAAGTTTGGAACCACCAAGACTCTTCATAGAGCTGGCCACCCAGCCAAACTGAGCATCAGGGGAGAAGGGCCTTGGTCAGGGAGGTGACCGGAACCCGATGGTCACTCTGACACAGCTCTAGAGTTCCTCTGTGGAGATGGGAGAACCTTCCAGAAGCCAACCATCTCTGCAGCACTCCACCAATCAGGCCTTTATGGTAGAGTGGCCAGACGGAAGTCACTCCTCAGTAAAAAGGAACATGTCAGCCCACTTGGAGTTTGCCAAAAGGCACCTAAAGACTCTCAGACCATGAGAAACAAGATTCTCTGGTTTGATGAAACTGAGATTGAACTCTTTGGCCTGAATGCCAAGCGTCACGTCTGGAGGAAACCTGGCACCATCCCTACGGTGAAGCATGGTGGAGGCAGTATTATGCTGTGGGGATGTTTTTCAGCGGCAGGGACTGGGAGACTAGTCACGATCAAGGCAAAGTTGAACGGAGCAATGTACAGAGATACTTGATGAAAACCTGCTCCAGAGTGCTCAGGACCTCAGGTTCACCTTCCAACAGGACTACAACCCTAAGCACAGAGCCAAGACAACACAGGAGTGGCTTTGGGACAAGTCTCTGAATGTCCTTGAGCGGCCCAGCCAGAGCCCGGACCATTCTTCTCTCTCCGGAGAGACCTGGAAATAGTTGTGCAGCAACGCGCCTCATCCAACCTGACAGAGGTTGAGAGGATCTGCAGAGAAGACTGGGAGAAACTCCCCAAATACAGGTGTGCCAAGCTTGTAGCGTCACACCCAAGAAGACTCGATGCTGTAATCGCTGCCGAAGGGGCTTCAACAAAGTACTGAGTAAAGGGTCTGAATACTTATGTAAATGTGATCCCTTTTAAAAAATATATAAATTAGCAACAATTTCTAAAAACCTGTTTTTGCTTTGTCATTATGGGGTATTGTGTGTAGATTGATAGAGTAAGGCTGTAACATTACAAAATGTGGAAAAAGTAATGGCGTCTGAATACTTTCAGAATGCACTGTAAAGGCACATAAACTGGAAAATCCAACCCTCTAATTGAATGATGAGTACTTTTTGTATGTTGTCATTCACTCGCAGGAAAAATCTCCTGTGGATCCCCTTATATCGGTTAACTTATCCTTTCAGAGCCAAGGGCTCGGCGTCACCCTGTTTTGCTATAGGATACAGCCAAGAATAGCATTTTGCTCTACATCTCAATGACCGCTTCAATGCCCCAATATTCCTCCATCCTTTCTCCTTTAACACACACCCTTACAACCCTGACCGGAGTTATCAGTTCCTCCACAAAGATCAGACAAAAGGAACATGGGGTGTCTGGAGTTTATGCCCTTGGGAAAGACTCCTCCCCCATTTGGCTGTGGTGAAAGACTCCTCCCCAGGAAGCAGCATATGCACAGAGGCTGAAGATGAGGATTAGTCATAAGTCTACACCATCATCATGCACCTTGCAACTTAACACTGTCCTCAGTCACAAGGACAGGAAAAACTCCCTACCATAGCCATGAATCATCACTAGCGACAAGACACCGATACAGAACTAGTTTTTATTACAATTTTTTTCCCTCTCTACTTTTTATTACTACTTGTTATTTTTTGCATTTTGTATTTGGCATTTTATATTGTACTGCATTGTTGAGGAGAGTTAACCAGTAAGTGATCTCTCTTGCTTCTAGACTTTGTTTTATTTACACTTTCCTTTTACCTCTAAAAGGACATTAAAGGGGATGTTAATGATTAACTTGGAGGTCAGTAAATAAACCCGAATGGCAGCAGGGACTGAGGCTGAGCACACATGACCTGAACCTGCATTACACACGAAATGTCAAGGTCAGAGATCTAGCTAGTTGTTGGTAAGTTTGGGGAACTCATGTGCTAACAAGTGAAACTGTTTTTTAAAAGTTTTTTTTATTATTATTATTTAATTTCTAAGGGGGTAGATCAGCTTAATATTGCAGATAGATTGTAACTTCCATCAATGTAATTGTCTGCATCACTTCCAATCCCCCATGTTTTTATATATATATATATACACACACACATACATACATACATACATACATACATACACACACACACACACAGTGGGGGAAAAAAGTATTTAGTCAGCCACCAATTGTGAAAGTTCTCCCACTTAAAAAGATGGGAAAGGCCTGTAATTTTCATCATAGGTACACGTCAACTATGACAGACAAAATGAGAAAAATAATCCAGAAAATCACATTGTAGGATTTTAATGAATTTATTTGCAAATTATGGTGGAAAAAAAGTATTTGGTCAATAACAAAAGTTTCTCAATACTTTGTTATATACCCTTTGTTGGCAATGACACAGGTCAAACGTTTTCTGTAAGTCTTCACAAGGTTTTCACACACTGTTGCTTGTATTTTGGCCCATTCCTCCATGCAGATCTCCTCTAGAGCAGTGATGTTTTGGGGCTGTCGCTGGGCAACACGGACTTTCAACTCCCTCCAAAGATTTTCTATGGGGTTGAGATCTGGAGACTGGCTAGGCCACTCCAGGACCTTGAAATGCTTCTTACGAAGCCACTCCTTCGTTGCCCGGGCGGTGTGTTTGGGATCATTGTCATGCTGAAAGACCCAGCCACGTTTCATCTTCAATGCCCTTGCTGATGGAAGGAGGTTTTCACTCAAAATCTCACGATACATGGCCCCATTCATTCTTTCCTTTACACGGATCAGTCGTCCTGGTCCCTTTGCAGAAAAACAGCCCCAAAGCATGATGTTTCCACCCCCATGCTTCACAGTAGGTATGGTGTTCTTTGGATGCAACTCAGCATTCTTTGTCCTCCAAACACGACGAGTTGAGTTTTTACCAAAAAAGTTCTATTTTGGTTTCATCTGACCATATGACATTCTCCCAATCCTCTTCTGGATCATCCAAATGCACTCTAGCAAACTTCAGACGGGCCTGGACATGTACTGGCTTAAGCAGGGGGACACGTCTGGCACTGCAGGATTTGAGTCCCTGGTGGCATAGTGTGTTACTGATGGTAGGCTTTGTTACTTTGGTCCCAGCTCTCTGCAGGTCATTCACTAGGTCCCCCCGTGTGGTTCTGGGATTTTTGCTCACCGTTCTTGTGATCATTTTGACCCCACGGGGTGAGATCTTGCGTGGAGCCCCAGATCGAGGGAGATTATCAGTGGTCTTGTATGTCTTCCATTTCCTAATAATTGCTCCCACAGTTGATTTCTTCAAACCAAGCTGCTTACCTATTGCAGATTCAGTCTTCCCAGCCTGGTGCAGGTCTACAATTTTGTTTCTGGTGTCCTTTGACAGCTCTTTGGTCTTGGCCATAGTGGAGTTTGGAGTGTGACTGAGGTTGTGGACAGGTGTCTTTTATACTGATAACAAGTTCAAACAGGTGCCATTAATACAGGTAACGAGTGGAGGAAAGAGGAGCCTCTTAAAGAAGTTACAGGTCTGTGAGAGCCAGAAATCCTGCTTGTTTGTAGGTGACCAAATACTTATTTTCCACCATAATTTGCAAATAAATTCATTAAAAATCCTACAATGTGGTTTTCTGGAATTTTTTTTCCTCAATTTGTCTGTCATAGTTGACGTGTACCTATGATGAAAATTACAGGCCTCTCTCATCTTTTTAAGTGGGAGAACTTGCACAATTGGTGGCTGACTAAATACTTTTTTCCCCCACTGTGTGTGTGTGTGTATATATATATATTACATACATACATACATACATATCCTTTAAAAAAATATATTCCCCTTTATTACTTTCCAACCCCACCACCCTTTCCCTACTTGGAGTAAACTAGAGAACAACAATGCTTATGGCCTCTACTTCCAGCTTATACACTGCTCAAAAAAATTAAGGGAACAATAAAGTAACATCCTAGATCTGAATGAATGAAATAATATTATTAAATACTTTTTTCTTTATATAGTTGAATGTGCTGACAACAAAATCACACAAAAATTATAAATGGAAATCAAATTTATCAACCCATGGAGGTCTGGATTTGGAGTCACCCTCAAAATTAAAGTGGAAAACCACACTACAGGCTGATCCAACTTTGATGTAATGTCCTTAAAACAAGTCAAAATGAGGCTCAGTAGTGTATGTGGCCTCCACGTGCCTGTATGACCTCCCTACAACGCCTGGGCATGCTCCTGATGAGGTGGCGGATGGTCTCCTGAGGGATCTCCTCCCAGACCTGGACTAAAGCATCCGCCAACTCCTGGACAGTCTGTGGTGCAACGTGGCGTTGGTGGATGGAGCGAGACATGATGTCCCAGATGTGCTCAATTGGATTCAGGTCTGGGGAACAGGCGGGCCAGTCCATAGCATCAATGCCTTCCTCTTGCAGGAACTGCTGACACACTCCAGCCACATGAGGTCTAGCATTGTCTCGCATTAGGAGGAACCCAGGGCCAACCGCACCAGCATATGGTCTCACAAGGGGTCTGAGGATCTCATCTCGGTACCTAATGGCAGTCAGGCTACCTCTGGCGAGCACATGGAGGGCTGTGCGGCCCCCCAAAGAAATGCCACCCCACACCATGACTGACCCACCGCCAAACCGGTCATGCTGGAGGATGTTGCAGGCAGCAGAACGTTCTCCACGGCGTCTCCAGACTCTGTCACGTCTGTCACATGTGCTCAGTGTGAACCTGCTTTCATCTGTGAAGACAACAGGGCGCCAGTGGCGAATTTGCCAATCTTGGTGTTCTCTGGCAAATGCCAAACGTCCTGCACGGTGTTGGGCTGTAAGCACAACCCCCACCTGTGGACGTCGGGCCCTCATACCACCCTCATGGAGTCTGTTTCTAACCGTTTGAGCAGACACATGCACATTTGTGGCCTGCTGGAGGTCATTTTGCAGGGCTCTGGCAGTGCTCCTCCTGCTCCTCCTTGCACAAAGGCGGAGGTAGCAGTCCTGCTGCTGGGTTGTTGCCCTCCTACGGCCTCCTCCACATCTCCTGATGTACTGGCCTGTCTCCTGGTAGCGCCTCCATGCTCTGGACACTATGCTGACAGACACAGCAAACCATCTTGCCACAGCTCGCATTGATGTGCCATCCTGGATGAGCTGCACTACCTGAGCCACTTGTGTGGGTTGTAGACTCCGTCTCATGCTACCACTAGAGTGAAAGCACCGCCAACATTCAAAAGTGACCAAAACATCAGCCAGGAAGCATAGGAACTGATAAGTGGTCTGTGGTCACCACCTGCAAAACCAGTCCTTTATTGGGGGTGTCTTGCTAATTGCCTATAATTTCCACCTGTTGTCTATTCCATTTGCACAACAGCATGTGAAATGTATTGTCAGTGTTGCTTCCTAAGTGGACAGTTTGATTTCACAGAAGTGTGATTGACTTGGAGTTACATTGTGTTGTTTAAGTGTTCCCTTTATTTTTTTTAGCAGTGTACTTACTATCTACATTTTATGGACACAGTCAATTTTACAATAATTATATTTTGTTTGTTTTTTCTCCTGAACTTCTTCTACTCTCAACCTCTCCGATCATTTTCATGATGTCCATCCGGTTTACTTCTATATGCATATATTTCTAACTATGCTCTTTCACAAAAGCTCCCAACCTACAACCTATATACTTATTATTTATTATGGACACAGTATGCTTACATTATTAGTTATCTTGTTATTATTTGTTAGTCGTTATTAGTCCCATCCTTCAACTCCATTCAACACCTCCCATCTATCTCTTAACACCATCCATATAGGATTTCAATTTGCCATATATTTTTCAACTGTACTGTGATGTTTTACAAAAATGCTGAACCTTTCTATTCTCATTGTTTCTGCAGATTGTGAATTGAAAATAAAAATGTTTGCTAAAAGTATTATTATATTATTGATCGATTGACTATGACTTTTCAGTTCACCCAGTAATGCTATCTGCAAGGTTAGCTCCAGGTAAATATTGCAATCCTTTAGCCATTCCTGGACCTGTGTCCAAAAACAAGCTACAAATGGACAGTACCAAAACAAATGATCTAATGATTCTGTCTCTTCACAGCAAAATCTGTAGAGCTGGGAAGATTGTATCCCCCATATAAATAACATTCTATTGGTAGCAAGAATTTTATATAATAATTTAAATAGAAAGATTCAAAGTTTTGAATCCGGTGTCATTTTGCGTATCAGTTCATAAACACTATGCCATGGGATCGGTACGTCAAAAATCTCTTCCCAACTATTTTGCAATCTATATGGGACGGCTGTCAATCCTTTGGTCCTTAAATGAAACTGGTATACTTTTTTATTTATCACAGTTTTCCTTAACCAATTATGTTATTTAATGCAAGGCCGACAGACAAGTTCCTTACTTTCTCCCCCTTCCACTTTCCTCTTCCATTTTTGCGGCAATTATTTGGTTGTAATTTTGGGTAGAGCATACATTTCCATATGTTTTTGTTAGCTGCATGTAAAAATAATAAAAATAATATGCCATTTAGCAGACGCTTTTATCCAAAGCGACTTACAGTCATGCATGCATACACTTTTTTGTGTATGGGTGGTCCCGGGGATCGAACCCACTACCTTGGCTTTACAAGCGCCACGCTCTACCAATTGAGCTACAGAGGACCACTGACATAACTCCACCAGTCCTACCGATGATATCATTTACGAAGATTATACCTTTTTTATAAATAAAAGGTTTTTTGTCAATTAGTATATTTAAATTTAACCACAATATTTGTTGCATTATTTGTTCTGTCGTTTCTGGAGGATTAAATTGAAATTGCAACCAACTTTCTATGGCTTGTTTTAGAAATAGTGATATTTGGGAGATTATTTCCTTTTCAAATAACTGAAAGTGAGAGGTTGTAATCTGAATAAAGGGAAAAAGGCCATTCTTGAACATGGGGTAGACAATCTTACTAATTTGCTAGAGAACCAGTTCGGATTTAAGTATAACTTTTGTATGACTGAAGCTTTTAGTGATAGGTCTAATGCTTTAATATTTAATAATTTCTGTCCTCCGAATTCATATTCATTATATAAATATGCCCTTTTAATTTTGTCTGGCTTGCCGTTCCAAATAAAATGGAATATTTTTTTCTCATATAATTTAAAAAACTGTTCGCTAGGCGTAGGCAAGACCATAAGCAAATAGGTAAACTGGGATAATACTAAAGAGTTAAATCAGTGAAACTGTTTGTGGTTGACATTTTATCTAAGACACCGCTTATTTGCCATGACAATGCGAATATATCCTTCAGACCGGTTCTTAAATATTTGAAAGTTCACTGTACACTTGCTTAATGTGCATTCTGCCATTTCAGTTACCTGGTTTCTGACAAACTGTCAATTATATAAATCACACTATAATTTCCCGCCAACTTATTAGTCTGGAGTAGAGACCTGATCAAATGTTTTATGTCTGATAACTCAAAAACAAACTTGTAATTTACAGTGGTAAGACTAAATTTGGGGCAAGGGAAACAATTCTCTGCACTGCACATAAAACCTATTGCACCTCTGAACCACCATTCCAATACTAATGAGGGAAGGAGAAAGTGGTTGAAAGAGAAAGAGTTTCAAAGTTTTGAAATACACTTATCTGTTCAAAAGACCCTGATTTAATCCTGTTAGTTTCCTTGCAAAGCAACATTTGAGGGGTGAAGGATCCAACAGTGCCAAATTGACCTCAGTGCATAGGCATGTGATGATCCACTTATAAGACTCCTCTATTCAACACGACCCCCAAAGAGCCACTTCAGCTGGGGTTTATTTAAAGTCCCATTTCCTCTGGACAACACACGCCATCTGGGTCTGATGGAGGTCTGAGGTGTGAGCACATTGTAAACTTTACCACCAGGCTGTGTGTCCACAGACAGGCCCATGGCCCTGTTAGCACTTCCCTACAGAGTGAGCCCCACTGAGGGAGGGCAACACTCTGGGGGACAGCTGGGCAGTGAGGAGGAGTTGAGGGGGTCAGCGAGGGATGTTCTGGGGAGTTCACTTGAGCCCTTCCAGGACATGCAGCCTGGAGCCATATGTTCTCAACTGAGGTTCACTGACACAGACATCACACAGGAAAAGGAAACATCTCCAAATACAAGCAGCATCGTATCACAGAGGAAACTAATGTGGGGTTTTCTAAATGGAAGGAGATTCTGGAGGCAGCAGAATGACAAGGCGAACCTCCCCAGACCTGGGAATGAGACTCAGAGTCTATGACTAAAGTGTGTAATCTACTGGAAGAGTTATGGGTGGAATGTAATTGTAAGGGGCAGTAAAATCATTCACATTGAAATTAATCAATTTGACTGATTGTGGGGAGTGGGAGGCAGGGTACTGAACAATGCAGTAGAAGACATTGAATGAGGTGCTGTATAAATGCTTTGGAAACAAAAGAGCTCAGACCTGATCCTTTTCACCATCAGCACAAAAACATGGGTGAATAGGAGGTTGTCTCTGTAGAAAACAAGTATAGTGTCCATCTTACAGTTTGTGTTGCTTAGCTTGGTCCCAGACCTGTATATGCAGTCTATAGGCCATGGCATGACAGCAATAAAATAGTTGGCTGAAGCACATAAAGATCTGACTGGGTCAGACTAAAAGTCCACTGAATGACACAAGCATTACAACCCTTACTAAGCAGTCTCCACATGGGACCAGTATGCATGTGACCGGATCTGGTGCAGCCAGCCAACCTATGACTGACTGATAGAGGAACAGAATGAGGGGTAAAAGAGTTAGGCTCTGGAGGCCCCATTAACAAGCAGCACTCAGAGAGGAGCAGTCATCCCTGCCTGGCCAGGTCACCACAGTCTGTAGCCCCAGGCCCACTGGGCTGGAAAAGCTGCTGCTTGGACTGGCTGGATCCCATCGAATTCCTCGGTCTCCTACCCCTTTAAAGCTCCATACATTTTGCAAGCACAGCTACATTCCACTTCCAGTCCTCTTTACTAAGTAGGTCAAGGGTAGCGCTCATCTTCGGCACCCTGGTCCTGAGGTTTGTTAGTACTGGGTTCAGCCATGTTGTTTCATCAACAGCTTCACACAGCGGTGCATTAGCTTTCATACAGCATGGAGATATTGACTCATACTCGTTTGAAGTTTGCTTAGAAGTCAAAGAGTTTGCATGAATGGATTCCTAATGGGAGGATAATGCACTAATCCATCACAGCCTGATTTTGTATATTTTTGTAAGTCTATTAAAAAAATTCAGCTGATAAATCAAATGAAATAAAGCCATCTTGGAGCAGAAGCAGACTATTGAACCCAGGGTTTGTCCAATGCTAGCCATGTCAGGTGTACAGTAATTGTTAAGCTGTAAGCAGTAAAACCAATACCCCCCAGATTTTCTTTCAGCTTAGTGGTAATTTTATAAACCTTTGGGCTCTTTTGACCCCAGAAATGAATTTGAGCTGGATAGTCACAACAATGACAGACTTCATTGTTTACCTTTCAACACACATTCCTCTAGCATCTTCACTTCGACCAATCATTACCTCAAAAGAGAGACACAGCATTCCAAGCTGCCTGTTAACAGTTATCCATCCACAGTAGGAGACAAATCGACAACATGCTACTTTAACTCCACTTCACACACTTGTCCAAATGAGCCACAAAATGTGTTTTTTTAACTACAATTTGAGGGAGGGTTAAATCAAAAGTTGAGAGATTTGTTTTGGAGGCTTCAATTGTGAAAGGAGTCTCAATGCAGTCTGAGCTAGGCAGTCTGAGGGAACGAGACAACTCTTCATGAGGGCGGCACACGTCCCCCCTCCCAGCCACTGGCCTCTTTTGGCTGTGGTGGTGGCAAAGGGACGGGTGGGGAGGAAAAAGGGAGCCTTTGACACATTGGCATTCTTCAGCCAGAGTGGAAGTTCAGCGCCAAATGTGTTCAGTGGAGAAGAGAGAGGGGGTGGGGGGCAATGTGGACCCAGGCAAGTTCTCTTACTGAAGATTATTAACAATTGAAATAACTATGTAATTTAAGGAAGCACCCCCCACCACGCAGGTCAGCTACATATGCTGGCCAAAGCATAATAATTGTTTTAGAGTCAGACACATCCTGATCCTTGTTTGGGACTGAGCTATGCAGTAGGGGCAGTCCAGCTCCAGAATCACACAAAGCCCCTCTCTGCCAGGCCAGCCCTGACGGACTGTGGGCAGGGAATTCATTGGTCTCTGAGCTCCGCTTTTCCAATCCTTCAGATTTCCTTTATTCTGCAGATTTCTAGCCCTTTCCACTTACCCATACAGTACTCTGGCTGAAGGCAAATAACCTGCAACTTTGGATTAGAATGCCCTTCTATCACTGTTACATTAGCTCTCCTATGCCAGGACGCCAAACAAACATTACTGGAAAAAAAAAACTACGTCAAAGGAGGTTAGTAATGGACTTTGAGCTGTAGACTGCCAAGTGATCATTGTTTGCCAGTGCATCTGAGAAGTCACATACCGTACGACTAACTATCTAAGGTCAATAAGATGTTAAAAAGGCTATTCTTACCTTCCCCCATTGGGCCCTTATGAAGAGTACTGTGGGACTCCTCTGGCATGGCACTCAGGCCTCAGGACCTGCCAAAACAGAGAACAGAGTCAGTCTCAAGTCAGCACAAGTGGACACATTGTAGCATGATCAACATGAAACATAAGCTTTCACATAATAAGTCAACTCTGTTAAACGGCAAGAGAACAAAACATTTTGTTCCTCTGAAGTATGGCCAATGTTGTGATGCCCTGTTGTCAGTCACCTCAATCTAGATTCTACATTTGTAGTATTGATCGCAGTGTGTCCATCTCCCAACAGACGATCACCAGCTTCATCACAGCTGTAAACCTCTCCCTTTCCCATTGCTCAGCTGCTCCAGTTAACATATACATTAGTAATGTGCTTGTTACACCATCTTATTGTGTGCTTATACAATCTAGACCATGCTAGACAAACTCATTCATTCCCCACTCCTCTAAGCTTGCACGGGTGTGGGGAAAACTAGCTGGATTCTTATCAGCATTTAAAGAGAAATTCCCCGCATTCCACTGATGACTGCATGGTTAGTCTGTGTTAGCTTGGGCCAGCCACTCACTGACATATGGGTCTCCAGAGGGCTTTGTATAGTCCTGAGATTACAACATGAGCTCATACC